>NC_056733.1:1039305439-1039322939 GCF_019279795.1 Protopterus annectens
CAAGAAGATACAGGGGTATTGCATGGTGAATAGCGATTACTTTGTGGATGGGGAATTCCCTCTATGACTTTACAGATATCTTCTGGTGTCCACGGTCTATATGCTACGGGGGTTGGGTCCTGGCCTTCCTGTCCTGCATGAGGGTTCGGTACTTCAATTAATTGACAGATATCCTCACTCTGTTTTAGTGACTGTCTTCTTACTCGGGTGTCCCTAGGTATGTTACGTGTTCGGGATGTGATTTCAATAGCTTCTGTTACATTTGTTCGTTGTGCTACCTCTGTTGCCACAGGATAACGTGTGGGGACTAGCGTGCCCTCCCGCTTCATATCCTGGATGTGGTATCGGAGGTAGGAGGGGTTGTGGGGGGCTATGGGGACTAGTGTATTATGATCTTCTCTGTGTGCGTATGATGCTTAGCCATTTGTAGTGTTCTGTTCCCTTCGGTACACTACCTCAATCCACCTATGTGCATGACGGATACCCAATTGTCGCTGTTTTGTCGCCTGCACACCTTAGGGCTGCCACCTTTTCAAATGCACAATGTGGGACATTAGTGTTCGAAACGTGTAATTTTCCAGGAAAAGGCATACCCACGGCCAGTACGTAGGACAGGATTTCACTTTTTGCCAGGAGAGCGACCAATTGTTGTAGCATTTCAGTTGCTTATTCTGTTTATTATGATATTTTGCTGTTCCAGATACAAATTTACTGGTTTATGCTACCATTTTGATAGATATCTGGGAAATGTTTGTCCTGAGATATCAGGACATTTGCCATTTGTTCGGTTTGTTTACAGGACACGGCTGGCCAAAGAGGGACTGTCCCTCTCAGGGTGGAACAGGTGTTTACCCTGGAACATGTGCATCACATTTTCAGGGATTACAATGTTTCAGTAACGATATTTTGTGTAATATACCATCAATGTCATATTTATTACCCCATTTTGCTGCGTAACTCACATTATGTGCTCTCTGCGATTGCATATACTTCACGTCACCCGTCAAACACGGATCACATGATCTGTTTCCTCAATAATCTCCCATATCCTCTACACGACTGCTACGTACCCTTCTCTCATACCACGTGGTGTCTCCTTCCCTGTATCCACTGTAGTGTCTACAATCACTATTTACTCTGCTGTGTGTTCCCCTGACCTATGTTCAGATTTAACAGTATTTGGATAGGTCTTCGACCCGCTATCACAACTGTTAACAGAAACACAATGTAGTCTGGTCCCTGATCTACAATAGAGACAAAAAGGCAAACACTCCTTACCTGGGCCTCCTGTTTAAGGCTGCACGTTTTCTTCTTGGGATCCAGTTTTCCGCTTTTCAGCCACAGATCAGACAGTAAACAGCCTCTTTACACACAACAATTCAGTCGGAGGTCTTTTCATTCAAGAAGAACCATTTATGCAAATTCTCCTGCGTAGATGTCTAACCAGCCATGCACTCTGACCTGTAGCTTACCAAGGGAATTCCGGATTACAAGGATCACAATGTGAAATAAGTTGTTAAAACCAGACTGTAGTTATCAGTAGGCTTTTCTAAGTGACAGCCAATAACACAGGAGGCTCGGGTTCGAAAGTTTTAGTAGTGTACACAGGCAGGCTAAATAATATACAGTCCAAGTATGAGTGTTTTGTCTGACTCTATACAGTAAGCAGTTTCTTTATATAGTGTTTACAATCAGCTTTTGCCCACCTTACTGGCGTGGTCGGTCACAGGGCATTTCCATCACTATGGTCCGCAATAGTCTATACATACGTGGGTGCTGGGGTCGTGCTTTTAAAATGTTTTCCCATGAGAATAACACAGCCTTGCAAGGCACCTTGTAAATTACAGTGTCCTTCTGTGATTGTAGCTGTTTCAAGGACCCTAGACTGTTCCGATACAGTGGACAGTTAATTTCTTAACACGTTGCTTTGTCTCTCTGGTAAGGAGTTGTACTGTTATCTTCGATAGAGCTCACAAGGCCATCCTCCTCTGGGGAAGGAGTGATGTTATGCATGTACATACATTTATTGTTCTGTAACCCAGCAAATAATTAATGGTGACAGACATAAGCCTGCTGTACTGCTTACTGCCAGGTTCAGAATTCCATCACACTACAGCTTAGCTTCACCAATTACATGCAGGCTTAGTTCTACTGCCATATTGTACGGTACAATTCAATGCATTATATAGTATTTCGAGTCTAAACTGGCACTTCATATGTGTTTCTATATATATTTTTCGAACAACATCCATCCGGCCATATGCATGTTGTTCCATCCTTTACCTTGACCGTGTGTATTTGTCCGTCCGGCAACGCTACTCTCCACATGTGATGTCCCAGCTTCCCTTCTTTGCCTGTAGCACCCTGTTAGGACGTCCTGTTTGGTAGGCACGTGTTCCGCTATATGTGATCGACTTCACTGCATAGATAATCATCGATGCGGTGGTCCAACGACCTGACTTGTCCACATGTGTACAGTTATGTGCACCGTGTCGTATGCAAACCTATATGGTTTGGACGGGTACATACTACATGCGGGATGTACACATTCTGCAGACACATTCACATGCAGCCATTTACATATCTGTACCTGCGGTGGGTTGGTGACATGTAATGCGTATTTGCCAGCGTGGCATTGCCTAACACAAACATCTTACCACATTTCAGGTATGCACATTGTGTGTGGGTGTATAGCTGCACACGGATGCTAGCAGGTTAGGGTGCAGAGGTGTACATGGGTGGGACTGACATGTACAATGAGGCTATTGTGTAGTACATCCGAATGCATGGGTTCTGCTTCTGGATATTACACTTCAACATACGCCATCCAGTGTATGCAACAGAGACGTTGCTGGGTGTGGGATATGTTGCTATGCACATGTTTGCCTGTGTTTGAGGTATCTTGCTTCCTTACTGTTGTTATGTCAACACAGCTACCCGGATATGTACTCTCACTACTGCTTGTGACCATTATGGTTGGCACCTTTTCCAATGCCCATAGTGGGGCATGTTATGTGGAAACTTCGAAGTTGCAGGACTACACATACCCACGGCTAGTGCAGTTGACAGAACTTCACTTGTTTGCCATACTATAAGCTTATTCTGTAAGCATTTGGGTTCCTTATTTATTTTCTTATGCCATGTCTGTGTTTCATATAGTAATGTATATGTTTTATGCTACTATTACATGTATATTGCGGAATTTTCTTGGCAGGGGATCGGAGGTCATTTTCCATTTTTCTGATTGTTGCAGGGACACAACTGTCCAATCAGGGACTGTCCATGGCACATTGGGACAGCAGGTAACCCTGGTGACCATGCCCATGTCGCTACTGGGGTTTCCACCTTTTCCAGTTTCCGATCTGGGATATTTCCGGGACTCACATCTGACTTTACAGGCCGACACATACACACGGTCACTATATAGCATAGAACTTCACTTGTTTGCCTAAATATAAGCTTATTGTTGTGGCAATTTGCTTGCTTATTCTGTTTCTTGTGTCATTTAGGTATTTCTGTTACAGAAATAACCAATTCATGCTACCATTACATTAAATACGGGATATCATTGTGTCCTACAATTGTAGCACATCAGCCATTTATAATACGTTTTTTCGGGACACAACTGGCCATAGAGAGACTGCCCCAACCACAGTGGGACAGGTGGTGACCTTAGTCGCTGCTCCTATGTCGGTGCGGCGCACTGACATGCGGCTGTACACCTTCTCTGAGTGTAAACACTGACGGTGCATTGCGGGACGAACGCGGTCTTATGCGTATCCTTTGCTCCTTGGACGGGTACACTTATGCCTTCGTGGCTTGTATTTGCTTCTCCGTTAATTTGGGACAGATACTATGTTGCATACTGTACGTGCGTTTCATTCTGCACGGGACCTGGCTGCTGCCATTACTATTGTGGGCAGACCGTGGCTGTCAGCACATTAGGTTGCTCACCTCATGCCGGCTTAGACACGCCTCCAGACGCATCCTACCTGGGCTCGCTCACGTACACTACGCACGTGTCTGTGATTCCGGTGCACTCTCATTAATATGCATATGGCGCTACTGCGCCGGCTATTCCATGCACCGCCGGCGCAAGCCTTACGCCGGCCTTGCGCCGAGCTTCATGAATCCCGGGGTGTATAATAAACTTTGTTAGAGGTATTTGGTAGGAACTTAGGTTCTGAGGTAACTTTGAGAATGGAAAGCCATAAAGCCACCATCCATATCAGTTGTGAAGAAAAAACTTTGTACATTAAATTTGTAAACTACAGTCGTACATCTTTTTTGTTATAAAAATAAGTTATTTATTAGTAGCTGTGCTTACAGGGAAATGGTATTGTGCTGCAAAATATATTTTTTATCAGTGTGCAATTTGGTGCTTTAAACAGAATACAGATGCAGTCATGCAAAGCTCTGTGTCTCTGATTCAGCAGTAAACAGCCAGCAAGATCTTAAGAAGACTTTGCTTCCAGTCCAGTCCAGTCCAGTCCAGCAAGTACAGCATGGCAGCAGCAGCACTTTCAGGAAATTAAAATTTTCATCATCCAGCTGTTTTCCGATAGCAACACACATTCTGGGGAAATCCAAAGTAGTAGCAGACAAATTGAGCAGGTCCATGAGTGGTCTCTCAACATGAAAGTGACAGAAATGATTTTTTGCTGATGGGGTCAGCCTTGGTGCGACCTATTTGCATTGCCCCCAAACAACAAGTGCAATAGCTTCTTTGCCCTAATCCCCCCACCAGTGGACTCACTGAGAGATGCTCTTACTACACGATTGCCCCCCCTGGTTGCCTCTATGCATATCCCCCAACACCCTTGATCCCCAAATTTTTGCAGAAAGCTTTCCGGTTGAAGAGTAAAGTCATCCTCATTGAACCTTACTGGCCTTGACATATTTGGTTCCCCGTTCTTTGGCCTCATCTAGTCTACCCACCTTGGATTCTGGATCTGATTCCAGACCTCCTGTCTCACCCGACAAATATGATTCACCCGGATATCTCAAACCTAAAGCCGACAGCCGTGTTTCTCCACTTCCATTAATAGCCAGACAAGAAATACTCTCTTCCCCTGTCTGTCATATATTTTTCTGTTGTCACAAAGCCTCCACAATAAAACTTTACAGAAGTAAATGGAAAATATTTGTTTTTTGGGCACATCAGAAGCAAATTGACCCCTTTTTAGCTCCTGTACAAAGTGTCCTTGAATTTTCAATGAAGGAGCTAGCTCCTCAACAATTAGAGTTCAGCTAGTGGCCATCTCTAATTTTCATATAGGAAATCAAAACTCAACTCTGGCTTCATCCAACTTTGTAAGCCCTTTTTGAAAGGTACTCTTCATTTGAGGCCTCCTTATAAGGATCCAACTTCTCCATGGGACTTACTTTTTGTACTACAGACCTTAATTAATTCTTCTTTTGAACCAGTAGCGAAATGCGATCCAAAGTTTCTGACCTAAAAGACTATATTTTTAGTAGCCACCACTTCTGCTAGAAGGATATCAGGACTCCAAGCATCTTCTAATCCTCCCTATCTGATTTTTCATAAGTGTAGGGTGGAATTACGAACCAATCCTTCTTTCCTAAGGTAATGTCAGAATCCAACATCAGCCAGTCTATTAATCAGCCAGCTTTATTTCCAAATTTTACAAACAAAGCTGAATATATGTTACACTTATTAGACATGTTTCTACTTACAAAGATCAAAGGGCATCAGAAAAACAGATCACTTATTTGTCTCCTTCACATATTCTAAATTGGGTAACCCAGTTACATAACTGTGGCAAAATGGCTTACATATTGTATATCATTTGTCTACAACAAGCAGGATCTGCCTTACCAAAACCTTTAAGAGCCCATTCAACCAGGTCTATGGCAGCATCTATAGTATTCTTATGTAGGACATCCATGGATGACATTTATTCAGCTGCTACTTGGGCTAATCCTTATACTTTTATTACTCATTATAAATTGGATCTGGCCTCAAGGGTTAGAGCAGCCTCTGGCTTAGCTGTACTCAGGAATATTCTTCCTTACAGCCCACCCAAGGTTTTAGGTAGTTGGGGACTCTGTTGAGGAATGAATGAAAGCTGACAACATCAGATAAAGAAGTTATGTACTCACCATAATGTTCCATCTGTGTTGTTCATTTTCATTTTTCCTCATCTCCCCTACCACCAACCCCCTTCTTTATTCATCCAGTGACTTCTAGAAGAGCAACATTCTATAAGGACATCACTGTCCCTTATGTTGTGCTCCAGATTTGGTTTCTTCTATCAGGATAAAAATTATAATGTTTATTGGAGTAGGTAAATGAGCAAACACGATTTGAGGTATGTTAGGGGATGGTGCATTTTGGGTAAGGGAGGAGCTCAAGAGTTTCCTAGTGGTCACAAGCTAAAGTAACATCTGAGCTGGATCCAAGGATTGGATCTGAACCTAGCTGCTGAGAAAAAATGAAAATGGACAACACAGATAGAACGTTATGGTGAGTACATAACTTCTTTTTTTCGGACTAAAATGTAGTGTTTGGTAGGATATTGAATGTTTTGGGGCTGTCAATATTTTTCTAAGGGAGTTTGCATGTAATTGCTTATGTGAAGGTTTTGTTTAAAAAAAGTTCTATTTTTGACATAATTTCCTACAGGTTTGTAGATTTGTTAATTTGGGGCGGGATACTGTGCTTGTGGGGTCTATCACTGGTTTACTTACCTCAGTGCCACTAGTTCTCTACTTTACCCTTTACTGACTCATCCAGGCTCCTTTATCCACCTTTGAGGTATAATTCTTTGCTAACCTATGGAGCAGCTACCAGCTTCATTAGTTTTACCTTTCCCCTGTCAGTAAGAAAAGAAGAAAGTTGTTAAGGAGTTTTCAGGTCGGCTCCAGTTGTGCCTCAGCTGATGGTGGGTGACTCCTGCTGTGGTTGCTCTTTGTTCTTCAGACTGCTCACTCCCCCCTCCAGATCCCTGATGTTGCACCTACAGCTACCAAGGACTGGGGGACAGTAACATCCTCTGTGGCCATAGGGATGCCCTTGGTGAGCAGGGGAGAACCCCTTTTCAGTCTCATGGGAAGAGATAAGTAAAAGTTCTTTATTTTCCAGGGAGTTTCCCAGGAAAGATGAGAAGAATGAGAAAATATTACCATCTCCTATTTCTATTTCCATGGACAGAAAAAAGTGTGCTTGGATTTACTTAGGTGCTCGTTACTGCCTTTTCCTTGCCTATGTCTTCTTCAGGCAAGAAAATAAAAATAGTTCCCTCTCTTTCTGACTTGGATTTTCAGTCCAAACAGCAGGCATTGCAGGGAAATGGTGATAATTCAGGAATTTCTTTTCAGTCTGAACAAGCTGATTCTGAGTGTATGTCTTCAGATTTCCCTCTTGAAGATTTATTTTTTCTGTAACTTTATCTAAGATGAAAGCAGTTTTTTTCAGTTGGAGGAGAATGAAATTCCTATTAGACAGAAAATGTATTATAATTTGTTATAGTTGGATATGCATGAAACTTCTGCTGTTCTTCCTGTGTTTTATGTTTTCGAGAATGTTTTTCTCACTACTTCTAGTTTACCAAATAACCTTCCCCTGCACCCAGAAAGCCCCATAGGACATACAGGATACCTCCTCCACCTCTTACGTATTTGTTTTCCAAACCTAAAGTAGATCCATCAGTAATTTTTCTGTCTAAACTGTAGCTACTGCTAACCCCATTCTCTCTGACAAGGATGAAAAAGGTATAGACTAGTTGGGGAAGAAAGTTTATTCTTTTGCTACTTTATCTTGAAAGATTTTAAATTGTTAAGAACATATGTTAAAGTATTTACTTTTATCTTTTGAGAACATGCAAGCATTGATTGTTAACTTTCCTTGTTAGAGGCCAAACAATGCCTTGAATATGTCCCTAACAGCTGCTTTTCATGTTACTAAGCATGGTTTAAAATGTGCTTACAATGCTGCTGATTCTTCATCAAGACCTGCTGCTTCTGGATCAGACTGGGAAGACTGGCTTGGCTTAATTCTTAAAACCTAAACGGAGATCTTAAAATTGACATTTGACATTGTCCCTTAGATAAAGAATTTCTGACTGGTCCTTCAACAGCAGAGGTACTCAAGATGTGTGATGAAAGGGCAAAGCTGATTCAAGGACAGGCGAAAATATTTTAAACCCTTCTTCTTTAAAGCAAATAAAATGTTCCTTTCCTCTTCAGCTCCCTTTTTCGATAAACAATTTCAGCAGCAAGAAAGCAATAAACAGTTTTTCTAAAGAAAGCAGTGGCAAGGGGGGTCCAAAAAGAAATGAAAATTCTCCAAATATCAAGGACAGTCATCCCAGTCAGCATGATCACTTGCCTGTCCAGGAACCCCCTTCCCACCCTGGCAAGGGTCTATATCATATGAGCAAAAGTTTAAAAATGCGAACGTTCAAAATCTTGAAACCACCGGACCTCCAAGTGCTTATTCTGATATTGTGGTACAGTGACGATGGAATATTTGCCTTTTCCGCACTGTAGTGCGATGTCAGAGTGGGGCACAGCCCCCCACAATAACAAGTTCGAGGTCCGGTAGTTTCAAGATTTTGAGCGTTCGCGTTTTTAAACTTTCGCTCATATGATATAGACCCCCCTGGCAACCCCTCCCTATCCCTAAGGCTTTATCATTTTAAATGTGATTCAGCAAGGCTACACATGACAAAGTGAATGCTTCCTCTGTTCCAGGGGATTGCTCCTTTCCCTGTGAGCCAAGTCTCCTTGTTTCCTCAAATCCTGCATGAGATGCTTGCTCAGAGTAATTTCACCAGCGCCCCTTCTCCCACCATTTTAAATGGGCAAAAGGTTTAGTCAAGGATTTTTCTGGTACCAAAAGGTAAGGATCATGAAGGCCAGTACTGGACCTCAAGATTCCAAAGTTTAAAATGATTTCCCTTCATTCCCCTTTACTTCTGCTCCATTCTCTAGCTTTTGTGGTAAACATAGACTTAAAGGATGTATACCTTAATATTCTCATTACCACAGTGTTCAGACGTTGTTTAAGAGTCTCTGTATCTGGCTTACATTATCACTTCTCTGTCTTACAATTTGAACTTTCCACTACATCAAACATCACTGCACCAAGCATACTCAAAACAACTCTCACTTTAACATCACAGCAAAAGACAACACCACTATATACCCAACTGAACACACCAAATTGCTAGGAGTGGAAATAGACAATAAACTAAAATTTGACATTCACATATCCATGACCATAAAAAGGTCCACAAAAAACTAGGAGCATTATACAGAAATAAGCAATTTCTCACCAAAGCAACAAAGATTTTAATAGCAAATTCCCACCTTATCTCCACCCTACTTTATGCCTCTCCAATATATACCAACCTAAGGCAATGTGATCTAAACAAGCTAGAGACCTGCTACAACAAAATCGCCAAATTCGCCACAGGGGCATCCTACCATAGTCACCACTGTCTCTCACTTGCTGAACTGGGCTGGCTTGAACTCCCTCACCTCCTTCAGTGGTATCAACTCTCACTCGCCCACAAACTAGTAAACCATCCACTAAATGTCCCATCCCTCCAGAATCTACTCCAACCCTATCGCACCACCAGACCACTAAGATCCAGCAACAAAAATCACTTGCAGATCACTAAAGCCAATAACTCTGCTGGTGAAGCACTATTCTCTTGTGCCATAGCCAAATTATGGAACTCACTCCCACCCACAATTACCTCCGTACCATCATGCACCCACTTCAAAACTTTACTAAAAGTGCACCTAAAAAGATGCTGGCTATGCCCTTGCATCACTCACTCTAATATCATCCACCCCATCCAATCACTACCTTTCTTTCCACTCCACTAACTACCTTGATTATAGCAAGCTCAGATGCTCATAAGCCTAGTACTTATTATACAGCAGGAACTTCTCATTGTAACATTTGTTAATGTCTTTTATATACTTCACAGATAAAGATTCTAGTTGTCTACTGATGTACTATGTTCTTCATCTGTAAATATGTTGTAAGTAATTGCTATGTTAAATTGTTAATCACTATTTAATCCAATGTAACTACTGTCTGTTTATTTTACTGTGGAGCTTTTCTCCCCGTGCCTCCACTGAAAATGGACCTACGTCCAGTCGGACACTCCCGGTCAACAAATTTAAATAAATAAAATAAATAAATAATCAAGGGAATTCACAACATGTCTGGCTTCAGTAATTGCTTATTGCAGACATCAGTGCATTCACATCTTTCCAGAGTTGGATCTTATCTTTGCACTCTTTATCCAGCTATCAAGAGTCCTTACCAGCTGTTCAGAATCTCTTACTAATTATGAGTTTTCAAATCAACTTACAAAAATCTTTGATTCTTATCCCTTCTCAGGTCAGTTTGGACTCAGCATCTTTATCCTTTTTCTTTTTCAGATCCCTGTTTTGGGATTTGTAAACTGGGAGGTTATCTGGTGGGTACAGTGGATGTCCCGCAATCCAGGTTTCCCATTCTCCCTCCTGGCTCTTTTTCCATCTGTCACTATAAATGCTTCAGACATGGTGTGAGGTGTTGTCTCCAAAGGAGTGAAAGTGCTGGGTCTGTGGAGCTGCCATGACAGACAGTAGTACATAAATATCAGAGATATTAGCAGTGATCAACACTTTAAAAGTCTTACCTTATCACTGGTCCCCAAAAATCTGCAAGTTTACATCGACAGCACCACAGTGATGTGGTACATAAACAAACAGGGGATTACCAAATCATACCCTCTTTGCAGACTTGCTGTGGTAGCCTGGGAGACAGCATCTCAGCTAAGTTTGATTCTACAGACGTCATACATTCTGTCAGAGTTAAACCTGATTGCAGCCAAGCTAACCAGGACCAGGACAGACCACCCCCCATGAATGGAAACTTCATCCTGCGGTCTTCCATTATTGATGCAAAATATGGAGAACACATCAAGCAGATTTGTTTGCCTGTTCTCAGAACAGAAAACTAAAGAAATTGTTCTCCAGAACTCCTTGCAAACAGGCCTGGAAAAGGCATGCTTTCTCATTCTCATGGAAGTGAATGCTACTTTATGCTTTTCCACTCTTTCTGCTGATATTCAGGGTTCTTCTAAAGATGCAAATTGACTCTCAAGAAATTGTAGTGGTGGTGGTAGTGACTTCCCTTTGGCCCAGGCAATGGTGGTTCTCCCTTCTTTTAAAAATAGCCAAGGGCAATTACCACAGGCTTACCTACAGAGTAGATTTGCTAACACAAGACATGGGTTGTTTGATATACCTCAACCTGAAAACTCTCCAACTTACTGCTTGGATGATAGACTTTTTATATCTTTTAGGCACTTTTTTTCTGATGACATGCAGCAGATAATAAAGGAGGTGAAAAAAACTGCCACTAGAAAATCATACATATGAAAGCGGAAAAGATTTTCCAATTAGTATCAGTCCAAAAACCAGGACCCTCATTAATCCTCCATTTATGCCTAAAGTGGTCACAGTGTTTACTTTAAAACAGACTATTAATATCCCTGTCTTCTTTCCTGAATCCAAAAACAAGGGAGAAAAGATTTTACACATTCTAGATGTGCACAGGCAGCTCAGATACTATACAGGCAAGCATTCAGCAAAGCCAATTAGCTGCTTGTCTCCTAAGGAGGTAAGAGGAAAGGACAACCAGTCTCAAAACAGACTATTGCCAGATGGTTGTCTCATGCTGTTTATTGTCTTTTGTTATACTTGTCATAATAAAACATTTCCAGGTAGGATCAGAGCCAATTTGACAAGAGCTTTGGCTTCTTGTGTGGCTTTCTAGAAAGGGGTGGCTCTAGCGGTATTCTAAAGGCAGCGACTTGGTCCTTTGTCCAAACCATTACAAAGCACTACAAACTGAGTTTCTTTCCTGGTCCAGAACAGGCTTTGCTAGGACCATACTCCAGGGGTTCCTTGAGTCTTAATTTATTGGTCTCCTCCCTTTATTAGTTTTCTTAGTTATGCTAACTTATCCATATAGCTAAGGCTACTGCAGCAAGGTCCATGAATGAGGGTAAAATGGTACACACTGCTTATCTAGATCTGGGCAAAACTTTTCACACAATTCTCTCTCAGGGATCATAGATAAACTTACTGAGTTAGGCATAAACCCTTACATCATCAGATGGATAGCCAACTGAGTCACTGACAGGATACATGCTGTCCGGATTGGTGAATCCATTTTTGATAAGAAGCCTGTTACTAGCAGTGTCCCACAGGGCTCAGTGTTGGGACCCCTCCTGTTTGGTATATACTTCTCTAAAGTGAAGGCCAATGATGGGAGCCTCTGTTTCACCAAGTTCACTGATGACTGTAATCTGGGAGCAATCAATGAATCTCCAAATGATGTTGACATCCCACAAACAGGCCTAAAAATTAAAAATAACTGATGCAAAAAACATGGTATGAGAATAAATGCTAAAAAAAATGTAATCATACCCTGCAATAAATCATATATCCTTGCAAATTATAATTCTGATAGCACACCCCTAAAAGTAGACCCAGTGGTGATGGACCTAGGAACATGGACAGATAGTAACCTAAGCCTTGACTACTAGGTAGCCACAGTAGTGAGGAAATCCTTCTGTGTGGTTCAATTTATAAGTAAAGGTATGGCAATCAAAGGGCGTTATGGTGTCATTGTACTCGGCCCTCATTGGGCCCATAATCGAGTACAGTGCTCCTTTCCGCATGTACCTAATCAGGCACTTACACTAAATGGAGCAACCCCGGAGGTTTCTCACAAAAAAAAAAAAAAAAATACAAAGCATAAGGCGCACGTCTTATGCAGACCAAGTAAAGGCCCTATCCCTTAATGCTGTCTCATATCATTTATTGAGACAGGACTTATGCCTGACCTGCAAGACATTCTCTCATCCAGTCCTGATGAAAATGTTACATATTTGCAAGAAAAAGTTTACAAGGTTTACCCCTTCCATGGACCTGAACCTTATTTGTGACTCTAACAGAACTTACTCGAGAGGCATATTCGTATCCCAAAGGCAACCTCGTCTATGGAATAAACTTCCCATATTCATAAAACAAAGCTTGTCCCTCACTCTCTTCTAAAACAATTTGAATAAATGGATGGGGAACCATAAATTCACTCCTAGTGTACTGCGCATGTCCCTTATGGATAGAGGCAGTCTGTAAAATGACTCAGGGCTCCAGCACCCAAAAAACCACTACCCTGATACTACCCCATCCTATATCCGGGGAATTAAGATATAATACTGTCATATTTGGGTATTACTGGCTTGGCTTGTAAAGGTTCTTATGCCATTAGCCTAGTAATCACCTATGAACCTACGGACCTATGAGCAGACAGCATAATGATGAACGTCATATAGCTGTGCAAATAAACTTACCATGACAAAAGATGTTCAAATAGATCACTGTTGTAGTAGTCAACCCTCCCTCCTTCCAGCCCCCTTTATTTTACATGTAGTTTATTTTACCAGGGTGTGAATGTATATACCCTAGTATATATATAGTTTACTGTTGGTTTTGTTTCCTAGCATGTTTATTTCAGGGCTCTTGCCTCCCTTTTCTCTACGCAAAAAAGCTGTGAAGAGATTTGCACTCTGTCTTTTTATGAAGCTCCTTTCAAGCATCAGACAGTTACAGCATGTGGAAGGTGCCCAAGAGCTTTCAAAGCTGGCTGGTAGCAAGAGGTAGAACCCAAATAGCTTAAGTTACTGCAATAGTGATATATTACAACATCTACTGTTAGAGTAAGTTTGCTTGCAAAACTGTACTCCTTCTTCCTTGTCTAGCAAACTCCTTGGATGGAGATGACTGTTCATGGGTCCACAATAAGAACTGGCTGCAACTCATAAGCCTGGAAGGATGGAATGTACATAGTACCGAGTTGTGGAGAGCATCTCTATGAAGCAGAATAAGGTGGAAAGAGGAACTGCAATGAAACCAAGCATACGTTGAAAAAGTTCTATGTTGGTCAAAAACAATGAAATATAGCTTTTTCCTCATTTGATGCAAGTTCAGTGAAAAAAGTATGAGTTTTCTGGAAATGTCAAAATATTAGTCTATGCGTACAATACATAATAATAACACCCACACTGGAGGGGATTATTGTGCTTAGCAGGGCTGTACAACTGTGAGGCTATCTGGGGCCACATGTGTTACGTGAGCTCAGTTCGAGGGCCAAGTACACTTCAAACTGACGTACATACCGTCAAATGTGGTAGTCCCATGCAACTGTTTTGTAATTACTTGCTATAAACATAAATTCTCTAGTGGCCTGGATGTTTCACCATTACTGTACTACAGAAGAATACTCAATAGAGTAAATACAATGCAATGATTTATTAATACTGTTGTTTGTCATTATGTTATGAATTTCCTGCAGAGTGCAGAATGCAGATACTGCAGATAGCAGAACATACATTTGCAATACAATTTACTGCTGATGATCAAAATGTAGGCCCTTGTAGGGAACCATCACATAATTTTAAAAACTAGCCAAGTCAGTGGTAGTGTTACTAATCTAATGGGAATTTTGATGAGACATTATCACGTGCAACGGCAGTAAAGTCAACATCAATACTTGTTGTAGCTAGATGCAGGCATGCACCCAAATTGTTGCTAAGACTGTTGCACACCTTAGATTTTACGTGTTTCATCAGGGAAAATGTACTTTCACAAATATAAGTGCTGCCAAACATTGAACACAGTTTCAAGGCAAAGTCATGTAAGTTGGGGAAATGGTCAATTGTAACCTTCTTCAAAAGTCTTCATGCTTCACTTTCTGTGACTGGAAGAATGGATCTGCCTGCAGCTCGCATAGTTCTAGCTGGAACACTAATGGCTGCTGATTGACTGAAGCTTGCATTGGGTTATTGAACAACTCCAAGTTGGGTTGAAGCTTCTCAAAGTCCTGAAATCTGTCACCAAAGTCAGCTGATATGCTTTCAAGTACCTCAATGTGTGCACAAAAGTCCACAAACTGAATGTCCGACACGAGTTAAAGGCATGACTTGAAGTATGTAACATCATTGTTATGCAATGAGTCTGAAAAAGTTCTATTTTCTTGCGGAATGACTCAATGTGACCCACAAGAGTCGATCTGTTTGATTTTTCCTTTGCAGTTTTAAATTCAGGGTGTTCAAGTAATCTGTTATATCAGTCAAAAAAGCCAGTGAGCAGAGAAAGTCTGTGTCTTGAAGTTTTAATATGAAGT
This sequence comes from Protopterus annectens, assembly GCF_019279795.1. Taxonomy (NCBI): domain Eukaryota; kingdom Metazoa; phylum Chordata; order Ceratodontiformes; family Protopteridae; genus Protopterus; species Protopterus annectens. The sequence goes on from NC_056733.1 coordinate 1,039,320,663, forward strand.
CATCAGTCTTTGGAATGTATTCTTCATTAAAAATGACAAAATTTCTTTTATCAAAGAGAAAAACTGGGTCAAGCACTTGTCAGCGCTCAACCAGCGTACATTTGAGTGAAGAGGTGAATCCCTGTACTGTGTTTCAAACTCTTTGAGAAATGCCACAAACTTCCTATATCGATGTGCTTTATTGCCGCCACGGTTAATATTGAAGACGGCTACGACCATGTTCATAACATTGTGAAGTTTGACATAACGGCTGCAAAGGGCCTCCTGGTATATAATACAGTACAGGCATACACAATCAATTCCATTTTGCCGCAGAAGTCCTACCAAGCCACCTTTACGGCCCGTCATTGCTTTTGCCCCATCAGTTGTAATGCTTGAGCATTTTTCAAATCCACCATCTGTCATCAGTGCATTATAAATGTCATTAGCTTTCGTATCAAAAATTCAGTGGCACTATCTCCAGTAGTTCTTCATTCATGGTGAAATTATCATTGATTGTTCTAATAAAAATAACAAGCTCACTGATATCAGCAATGTTGGTACTTTCATCCAGTGCCAATGAAAAGTATTTGCATTGATCGATTATGTTTTTCAATTTTTTTTCAACATACTCATCCAAATCAGCGAGCACTGTCATGTAGTGTCCAATGGACTATTATTAAAGTCTCTATTAATATAGTGGGTACATAACTTTCATTTCTGCTCATTGACAAGTGGCTCGCCCACTTTCAGGTAGTGTCCAGTGGACTGGAATTCAAGTCTCTATTATTATAGTAGGTACATAACTTTCATTTTGGCTCATAGACAAGGTGCTCGAGCACTCTCATGTAGTATCCAATGGACTGGAATTAAAGTCTCTATTAATATAGTAGGTACATAACTTTCATTTCTGCTGATAGACAAATGGCTCGAGCACTGTCATGTAGTATCCAACGGACTGGAACTAAAGTCTCTATTAATATAGTAGGTACATAACTTTCATTTCTGCTCATAGACAAGTGGCTCGAGCACTCTCATGTGGTATCCAATGGACTGGAATTCAAGTCTCTGTTAATATAGTAGGTGCATAACTTTCATTTCTGCTCATAGACAAGTGGCTCGAGCACTCTCATGTAGTATTTAATGGACTGGAATTGAAGTCTCTATTAATATAGTAGGTACATAACTTTCATTTCTAGACTGCGGTGGTGGTGCTGCGGTAGCTTGTCACCTCACAGTTAGACGTTGCCCGTTCGATTCTCAGTTAGAGCGTCTTTTGTGTGGCGACATGCGTGAATGGGCGTTCCTTCATTGAAGGTTGTGCGTTAGGCCCGGCAAGCCAGCATGTAAAAATCTACTGCCAATCATTAGCGGACCGGAGTTCCGCTGTGGCGACCCCTAACCGGGAAAAGCCGAAAGACGCAACAACTCATCCAAATCAGCAACTCTCCTGCTGACTGTCTGATGAAAAGAGGGTTTCAAAATTCTTTTTCATCTTCTCATCGCCAAATGCTAAGGCCATTTCCATTGTGCAATGCTTTACAATCTCACCATCTGTAAACGGCTTCTTACTTTTGGTCAGTTCAAGACTGACAGCATATTACGCAATGACACTTTGGGTTTGGCTAGTCGAGGATTTAAGCATAATGTCTTTCTGCTTATTCATCTTGCATTTCAAGTCGTTAAAAACGATCAAACGGGCTTGATCCATGTACTGGTTATACTTTTCCTTATGGTGAGTTTCATAATGTCTCTTCAAGTTATATTCTTTTGCGACAAGTTATCAGTTGCAAACAGACAAAGCATTGAGGCTTACCACCATTTTCTGCAAACAAGTATGTCTCCTCCCACTGACTATGGAATGTACAGTTTTCTGCATCGACCTTACGCTTACCACTCATGATTATCCGATCACTGTAACACACTACAATAGTTTCATACTGAAACTTCAAGACGCCGACTTTCTCTGCTCACTTGCGTTTTTGACTTATATGACATGTGATGACTGTGTGACGTAATTTCGCAATGCAAGAACTGGCGAATCCTACCTAAGATAGCCAAAACTTGTCAATGCATTCTGGAAATGCAAACAAAAATAATATTAATTGTAAAAATGTAAAATTTGTCCTTTTATAGATTTAACTTAAATCTATAAAAGGACAAATTTTACATTTTTACAATTAATATTATTTTTGTTTGCATTTCCAGAATACATTGACAAATTTCTTTAAGGGTGCAAACTGGTTGTGGGCCGGACAGTAACCCCTGGCGGGCCGAATGTGGCCCGTGGGCCGCCAG
>NC_056733.1:1039327939-1039497939 GCF_019279795.1 Protopterus annectens
AGGCATCTGTATGCTGGTACACAGGGTTACTGTATAGGGAGTGGACCACTGAGGGAGAGCTAGAGGGTGAGGCAATGCAGCAGTTGGTAGTGCCTAGACCCTAACATCTGGCACTTCTAGCCATACCCTATGACACTCCTTTTGCAGGTCATATGAGCATAAAGCATACCAAGAGACATATTATGCAGAACGTTTATTGGCCTGGGAATGCAAGTGATGTAACAAATTACTGCAGGACCTGTGAGTAGTGACAAAAAGTAGGCAAGGCAAGAGACAAAGTCAAAGCTCCTTTGATGCCTTTGCCTGTGATTGAGGAGCCATTTCAGAGGGTAGCTATGGATATTGTGTGGTGTCTGAGTACCCCAATTCCACAGGGAAGAAGTATATCCTGGTGGTAGTAGATTATGCTACTAGATACCCTGAGGTAGAGGCTCTGTCCTCCATTGAGGCAGAGTAGGTGGCAAATGCTTTGTTAGAGATTTTCAACAGGGTAGGTTTCCCAAGAGAAATTGTGACCGACAGAGGTGCTAGTTTCCTGTTAGACCTGCTGGCTTGTCTGTGTGTGGGAGTGTTGTGGGGTGAAGCACCTAAAGACCATCACTACCATCCCCAGCCTAATGATCTTGTGGAGAGGTTAAACTCTACACCAAAGACCATGGTGTGGGCATTTGTAGACCAGTTTAAGAGAGAGTGGGACAAACATTTACCCCATCTGCTGTTTGCATACAAAGATGTACCCCAGGAATTCACAGGTTTTCACCCTTTGAGTTGCTGTATGGCATAGGGTGAGGGGGTCTTTAGATTTGATTTGTGATGAGTGGGAGGGTGAATGTGAATCCTACAAGGAGTCTGTTGTGGCATATGTCCTAAACCTCAGGACAAGGCTTAGAGAGCTTATGGGTTTGGTCCAGGAGAACCTGGCAGGAGCCCAACAGCAGAAAAAGGTTTGGTATGAGAGGAATGCTCAAGCCTGAGAGTATGATATGGGACAGAAGGTTATAATTCTCATTCCTGTCTAACACAATAAGTTGCAGGCAGCTTGGGAGGGACCCCTCAAAGTGGTAAGGTCAGTGATGTTAACTACATGGTAGAACTGCTAGGCAGAAGGCAGGGGCACAAATTGTACCATATTAACCGAATGAAGCCTTGCCGTCATGGGGAGGGCCAGGTGCTGAGTATTTGCAGTGGATGGCAGGAGGAGTCTGAGGGTGAACTGGTGACTGATCTTCTTTGTGAAGCTCAGACTGGTCACCTCAGTGGAATGGGTAGCAGTGTCCCAGTGGCTATGCCCTACCCACGTTCAAGAAATCTGAGCAGTGTTACAGGAGTTTGGGGATATGTTCACTGGGAAACCTGGGTACACCCACACTGGTACAGCACCATGTGGATACAGGACCCCAAAGGCTTATCATGCTGGCCCCTTACAGGCTGCCTGAGAGAGTCAGACAGATGCTGAGGGAGGAGATACATGAAATGTTGGAACTAGGTGTAATCCAGGAGTCCAGCAGTCCTTGGGCCTCCCTGGTGGCACTGGTACCAAAGAAAGATGGCAGCACTGGGTTCTTTGTGGACTACAGAAAACTAAATATTCACACAGAGTCAGATGCTAATATGTGATGCCCCCAGTCTGGGACAGTAATCAAGGAGCCTAAATCCTCACCACTGATACTGGAGAGGGATGTTCACTTGGAAAAAAATGGATACACCCAGTATTTCCAGATGCAGTTCTCTGCATCAAGCACAATTTCCCTTAAGAGCACACAGGGAACAGAGTCAGTCCAGGGTCTGGTTTTCATTCTCCCCAGTAAGACTCCCCACTGGCACAGCTATAGAGTTAAGTTCTCAACTGAGTGCCCAAGCCAAGTCCTCCACCACTCTCTCTGTGAAACCAGTGCTTCATGTCCCTGCTCCAAGCAGCTGACACACACACTCTGAGATTTGATTTTCACAAACACACACACACACACACACACACACACACACACACACACACACACACACACACACACACACACACACACACACACCTGGGAAAGGCTGGCACAGATTTACTAGCTATGCCCCCGTCTGCCCAGACTATAAGGTAGTTACACTACCACCAGATACTCCAAAGCCAGCTACTCTAAGGCTCTAAGCTCTTACCCAATTATACTGAATTAAATTAATATTAATACAAATGATAGAGTTTGATAAATGCAGTAAGGCTTTCAGGAGTGCCCACAGTGTCACCAAATAGATGCAAGTCCTTTCAAAGTTTAAAATATTAGGCCATCCACAATGAAAAGTTTAAATATATTTAATAATAAATAATACATGTACAAGAAAATACTAAACATCCATTTACAATATACACCAGAGTTTCAATCACAGGGCATATTAAAATAACACAGATGAATAGATTCACACATTTACATAAAAACAGTTCTTAATTAATATCACTATATTTTCCTGAATAATCTAAAGAATTACTATTCGATGGTTCACTTACTAGAGAAAGGCAAGATGAAGTAGGTGAGGGGTCCTTCCTTGCCAGATTCCAAAAAAACAGAGTGCTCTGAGACTTCAGTTTCATGTAGTATTAAAATATTTCAGTGATGGATTACAGTATGACATCACATTCATCTGGTCATCAGACTTCTGGTTCCCATGCTAGCCCCCTTGGCAAGACACTGCCAAGATTTAGCACATATGTGTCAATGATACACACACATAGAGCTTGTTAAGATCTATTGCAGCTTCTGGAAGTCATAAAACCATAAAACGCTTCCACTCTTCCAGAGTAGCAATTAGTTCCCTGCTAGAGGCAATACAGAAGGTTTCCTAGTATTGTTTTCCCAGACACTTTATCTCTGGCTACAATAAGAACGGTACAATACAATCTTTATGGCCTAAATTAAGTAATTTAATTTCTTACTATTTTTCAAAGATAGCGGGACTGATATTAACATGTTCTCTTCCAGTATCCTCTGTTAAAACACATACATTTAATCAGTTACAATACAGTCAGTCTGATATATATGTATATTTCTCCTCTGTCCAGCAGGACACACTGTTGATACATTTTTAACACAAGCAGCTTTACAAATACACTTTTCAACAGAAACAACTGTACAAATCAGTTTGATATACAAATGCCATATAATTCTTTACAAAATTCCAGCTAGCTGTGCTGGCATATGTTACACATCCACTGCCCTACTTTTCCTGGCATAGCTGGCAATAGCTCACATCACATCCAGTTTTAAGTGTTTCAGAAGAAAACATATCTATCTATACCCCCCACTACTCACACCTTGCTATACAATTATTTTAAGATTAATATGGCACAAGCTTGTAGAAAAGGAAATGCGTGGAGTTTGAGCAGAACCCTCTATTTCTTCTGGTAACAGATCCAGGCCGGCATGGACATCAGAGAACATTAGCCAGCAGTTTTCAATCAGTTGCATACTGAAACATGGCTGATTGAGATTCTGTTCATAAGAAATCAAAAATTGTTAAGAGTGTGTAGCATATTCACAGTGCAGAGATTTGTTGGCTGTATTTTTCATTTTTTTTTGTATTAAGGTGTCCTTCATTATATCAAATCCTTGCTATGAAACAGTTGAAAGAAGAGCTGAATATATAAACAAATGAGTAATCCAACAAAATGGTGAATGACCAGCAGGAAAGGCAGAAGCAAGTCCAACACAGATGAAAGTTCCTTTAGAAGGTTATTAACAAACTCACACTTAAAACAATAAAAAAATCATTAATTAAAAGTTAATTTATGGTTGTTAGATTTTAGGAGTTAAACTAATAATATGTAATGTTTTTGAACACTGTCTCTTTAAATCTGGGAAAGAGGAAACACTGTGATTTCACCAGAGGTTATTTTAGGGCTAAATTGAGTGTAGTCTGTTTAGATTTACTTGAGGAATTTCTGGAAGGTACTAGGACAAAAGCGCTAGTATCTCACTTTATTTATTTATTTATTTATTATCATTTCCTAAGTGTGATTTTGTTAATAAACCTTCTAAAGGAACTTTTATCCATGCTGGACTTGCAGCTGCCTTTTCTGCTGGTTGTTCATCATTTTGTTGGATTACTGGTTTGTCTTTTTTTTCTCTGGCTGGTTATATAGACAAATGCAAAAAGGTACAACATGACAAGTGATAAAGTCTGCTTACTGCTCTTATTTATAAATTATCTTTAAAATCATAGTTAATCAACAGATTATTTTTAAAAAAACCTTATTCCTTATACATTCTTGAATTCCTTCACCATTTTTCTTACAACTTCCTTATTCCTTATACATTCTTGAATTCCTTCACCATTTTGCTTACAACTTCCTTAGAAAAATTGTTTCATGCATGCATCTTCCTGTACATGAAAAAAACATGATCACATTTCCCTTGAAACTCTCAGTCTGGTTATTAAATTACTTTTATGTTGAGCTGACTTTGGTGACTTTCTTCTATGGGTAGCTGTTGGTTCATAGGTTCATAGGGTCATAGGTAGGTACTAGGCTATCGGCCCTTAGGGCCTATACAAGCCCAGCCAAAAAGGTACCCTGGCTTTTGCCACCCAAGAAAATTATTTTCCTGTGCCACTGTCGAGCAGAGCTACAGAGGTGATCCCTGGGGTGAATTTCCTATTTCCCATCCAATCATCAAGATTTTTCTTGAAGAGTGCTAATGAGGAGCTTTGTTTGATATAGACAGGTTGGGATTTCTTCTTCAAATGAAATCTCCTGTGTAGGTCAGTTATGAATTTTGTCTCATTCATTTGCTTGTGGGTGAGTTTACTTTAGACTGGCATGTCATGACAGTTGGTACTTGGCTAGGAGTGCATCCATAACTGCTGAAAGTCAGTTCTTTACTGCTGCTGCTACAGTTTGGATCTCAGCTTTTGAATGGTCACATTTGATGCTTATTTATTTATTTATTTACTGACATTTGTTGACCGGGTTTGTCCAGCTGGGCTTGTGGCCCATTTTCAGTGGAGACCTGAGGAGAAATGCTCCAGTGGTACTTTTGTAAAGCATAGTACAATTATACACAAAAAGTACAGAACAGCAATTAGATATAGAGACATTGTATACAAATATTGGTATAGTATGCATAGAGTTAATTGTAAAACAAACAAAAGTTGAGTAGCATTGTTTTCCATTAAATGGTTCAATAATCATGTGGTATGTATATGAAGTTATATACATCCATTACAGGTCATTTTGTGAGCACAGTAAGAAAGGGTACTAATTATAAAGGGAGAAGACTAGGTGGGGTCATGACAAATATTACAATTAAAATATTACAATCTTCAAGATGTACCAGCAGTTATCAGTCATAACCTGTATATGTACCAACACTGCCTTTATTATGTGAGGATGGAAGAAGTCCAAGTGCTTCAACCCAGCCACCCACATGAGGTTAAGAAAAAAGTTAAAAGACCTACAGTGAATCCTTCAAGATCGTAGTTTGGGAGGGTGCTTAGCACAAGGATAACCAGGAGGGTGCCTTGTTAGATCAAACGCTGGAGCTAGGCTAATGGAGAAAATAAAAGAGGAAACTTAGGCTACTCATTGGTTGAAACAACCTTTTGCAAAGTCCACCTTTTAGAAGGCCTTGAATTCCTTGCCAGTCATGGATTTGCATTTAACTAGTGAGGAGTCAATCTTGCACATATCACTAGCTGAAGGTGAAAGCAGCATAGAGATGAAGACTGCATTATATGATGAAAGTGCTTAATCAGTTAAGTGTATTATCAAGTGTTTTTGCTTTTGCTACTGATGGTCATTTCTTTGTTGGTGTGATGGTTCAAACATTTTGGGTATGCAAGAGAGGATGGTATTTGTGTTCCAAGACTTGATGTTTTTGAAGCTTGGCAATTTTATGCAATTTTATTCCATGATGAAGTATTTAATTAAAATGTGTTTCACTAAAAAGCTTGAATTGTGGATTCTATGGATTTTTTGAGACACTTTACCTTGGTTTGGCATCATAGAGCTTGTAGAGTGAGGACCTTTTTCACTGTATGTTTTCTACATTATTGGCAGTTGCTATGTTTGTTCCACCAGTTCTGTTATTTAATTTTATCAGTTCATTATTTTGGCTGCTCATTTGTTATTCAGACTTTGGAACATTTGGAAAGAAATAGTTGTTTAAATGCAATATAAATGGCTATTGTTATTGTTGCCTGTGTATACTTGAACAGCTGTGTGCTTGGTACTGGAACAATGGAAATCTGAGTTCCTTCATTTATAATCCTTTTCCAGATTGATGGCATTGTATAAATCATATGTTGATGTTGTTTTATTTGGTGGGCTGACAAAATACACATCATCTCCAACAAGCACCTAAGCTACTATTCAAACCTCTGTTATCTGAGTCATATGTGGGGCTTTATCCCTCTATGCTAATGGAGCTGCCTTTTCTTTGCCTCTTTGCTGCCTCTTTGGTACTTGGGTTCCTTAATTATTTGCTCATGTGTTCAGATTCCCATCATCCCTAATGGATCCTGTGGCTCTTGCCCTGGAGAAACTGCCATAGGCCTCTGACTCTGGAACAGAGGAGTCTGTAGGAAAATACCCTTATCATGGCTTCTATAGTGTCTGTTTATGTGGCTCACCATAATTCTGACTGCACTATGGCTTGGACAGATGGCTTTGGCTTGTAGTACCAAGGATGGTATAACTTAGGCTGTTCCTCTTTAAGGATAGGCTTATAAGCCAGCTCAGCTCAGTAGACATACAGGATAAAGTCCTGACTATGATCCAGATGACCTGGGTTTGAATAGAGTCATAGGTGCCTACTTGAGCTGGCATGGTGGGAAGAGAAAAGTGATGTGGCTTTGTTGGTTCTTCTTTCTCTTTGGGGAAAGGGAAGGACACATGTCTAAGCATTTATTGCTGCTGTAAAATCCTTGGGGAAGACTAGAGATCCAACAGAATTGCTGGCTTCAAGTGATGGGGATGGGGGGTAGATCGAAGCAGTTAAGTCATCTGTGGAAGCGACTGACATGCTCTCACTGGCATCCCTTTAATGCCAAACCCTGGGGTGGTTACAGACAATTGCAGTGTGGTTAGAGCCTTAAAGCTATAAAACCTCCTAGCCTTTGAAGGGTGATGATTTTGCTTTCAGCTGCATATCTCTCACCCCCTGGAACAATGAACTGACTGTATGGGCTGGTACTGAGGTAGTGTTCAAACAGGAATCTCAGGGCCTCCTTGAGGATCTCCAAAGGATGAAACAAGTGTTTACTGCAATGGAACATCTTTCATACCTTTCATCTTCCATCCCCTTCTTCCAGGTCATTACAGTGTTCTATGAAGAATCAATTCCCTTGTAGAAGGAAGAGGGCACCCTAAGGTGTTGGCATTTTTGCCTTTCCTGGTTTGAGGAGAACAATGTGTTTCACTAAGTAGCCACATTCTCTGCTGTTCCATGGGACTGCCCATGGAGAACTGGTCCTCTAAATTTGACCCAACTCAGACAGCTAGTGCTATGGGCATGTAGGTTTTATATCTGGTCAGATATAGCTTAGACATAGTATGTCCTTCCCCGAAAGGACTTCACAAAGGGGCTAGTTTATCACTGTACAGTTCTTGAAATGCAACTACTCTGCATACGACAAGTGGGAGGTACAGTCTGTTCATTCTTTGGAGGAAGAAAAAGGATTTTATACTCACATTTACCTTAGTCTGATGGAGAGAGGAAACTTGTGTTCCATTCTGGACCACAGCAACTTCCAAAGCACTTCTATTTCTGAATTGTGAGTCTACAGGTTGTCATACCTCTGTTGCCTTATTGTCTTCCTGGACATGATGGATGTCTCCCTTGCATTGATGTTTGTGGTCTATGCAGCAGGTTCCTTTGGTTTGCTGTGGGTGGGCATCCCTTTTTGTAGAATAGTTCTTGCAAGATAAGAAATGCATATGCTTTCCTATTTGGGTGGCTAATGGTGGCCCTACTTAGGGGCTTCATGGTAGCAGTCCTGGCTTATGTTTTTCCATAGTTGCAGGCCCGGTGGGGGGAGCTTTTAATAGAAAAAATGTTCACTGGCACCACTTCAAAGGGCCATTTTTATTAGTCTGAGATGAATAGCTGGATATTACTGCCCATGAAGTAGGACTGAAGTTATGGACTGGACAGTCTGAGTGAGGACTGAGGAAGAAAAGATATTTTATTGTTGGAACATTCTAGTGCCTCTTTAGCATTATGACAGACATGATTTTCACAGTTTTGCATGCATATCTTGGATATGGGTTTCTGCACTGGCATGTGATGTGTCAAAGGTAAGTAAGCCACTGTAGTTTTAGACCTTTGTCACTGGACAGTGGTGGATGGTTCATACTGATCTAATTGTGGACCTTTTATTCCTGAAGTAGAATCCACTGCATCCTAACATAGAATGCTTCACTAATGAGTTTGGGTGCTCATCTGGACTCTTCCCTAGTGCCGGCAAAGTAGACTTTTACAGGGTAAGGTGGCTATTTGAGCTGTATTTATGCTCTGAAAGCCATAAACAAACAAGACAGTGTATAATTGTAATGCCTATGCATAGAGGAGATGTTAATCTGGGTTACTCTGGCTATGGACCAGATAATGGACATCACATCACAACTATTCACATCCCGGAGGGAAGTGAGTATGTCAGAATATTCTGATTTACAGATCTCTTACTCACCTGAATATAAGAATTCAGGAATCCTGTCTGGTTAAGGTCTTATGTTACTGGAGTGCCTAGAGATTGATTCATTTGCTGTATAGTAAATTGTGGTCATTCCTCTGTTCTGATTAACATACAGGGAAAAGAGTTGATGCTGGATGTTTCTTTTTCCTCTGGTGATAAGGAATGATTCCGCATCTCACTGCAAAATTCAGAGACCAAAGATAAAATCATATCTTCATTGTCATGACATTGCTAATAAGGGTTTCCAGGCTGTTAATTCCTGGTAAATACAGTTAACTATCCTAGCACAACCCCCAGAAACTCCTCTTGAGTTGAGGGAGTTTCTGCCTCAGAACATGGTTCCATCTTTAGATCTCTTGCTTCTAACATAATTGCCAGCAGGAAGTTTCCAGGTAGTAGAAGAGCCAGGAAATCTATGACTCTTCCCACATATTCTACTACATGATGGAAGTGGTTCTTCATCTGGTTGATCCTTGGTCAATATACCTAGTGGAGATATGATGACCTTGAGAATGACAGAACTATTGCCAACCACTGCATAATTTAGCAGCTCATTAGTGGGGGTTCTACTTGACTCTCTGCCATTGAAGACCATCCTCCATCTTTAGACTTGAACTTTATGATTGACAAACGTACGTCTCCTTTGTTCATACTGGCTGGTTTACCTGTTCTGAAGTTAATCAGTTGGTAATACTGTTACTGGTGTCACTTATCCTGTGTACTGAATCTTCAAGCTGCAAGCCCTTATCTTTAGGGACTAACCCACATTTTCTTCAAAATGTGGTTTCTGATGGGTCCTTAAATGAATCCATTCATCTTAAAGTTTTATTTCCATATGGAGAATTCAGTGGATAAAACCACCCTTTATACTTATGACATACACAGTCAGTAGAAGTTCTTTCTGAAGAGGTGCATTAGTTCAGCAAGACATGCCAGGTGCTTGCTTCCTTTGCTTCAGGAAGAAAGTGGTTTGCAGAGGCTGAGCAAACATTTTCCAAATAGATTACTTACTGCATTGTGTTTTGTCATATTTGCCTCCACACCCTGGAAAATGCTGCAGTAAAGGCCATTCTACCAGAGCTGCAGCAAATTCCAGTGTTTGTTTCAATTATGTCTCCATTGCAATCATTTATACCATGGCCACTTGGTCATCAGTTCAGACCTTCAACAAAATGTATTGCTTGGAGCATGATTCCAGGAGTTAGGCCTCATTGGGCATCTCATTACTGCAGGACCCAGCCTTAAGAACTCTTCTTTTGATGCCAACCTCCTAGAAGGCTTAATTTTTACTGCTCAGAGGTTCTTATCACTCTCCCTGCCTATCCTGTGACTGTGGCCAGATTTTCCTTTTAGTCAAACAAGCACGCCAATTTTATGTTCTTGCATACTTTTTTTTGTATTTTTTTTTTTTTGCTACCTGGCATTTGTGTGTACTAACAGGTTTAGTTTAAAATGAATAGGGCAGAGCATTGGTACATCTATTATCCCAGTACATTACACCATGATTTATGCTAGAGAGAGGCTTGGATGCTTCTCTGTAGTGGAATGAAAGAAAAATTCAGAACTGTGCCAACCAAGAGATATCACAGGAGGAAACATCAGCAGTTACACATAACTGCATGCTTGCTAATGTGAAACCTGTTATTCTAGCAACTTTCAAAGTATATAAGAGCAATATTTAAAAAACTGTCCCTGATTTTGGGCCCATTATGTGTCTGGCATTATACCTGATTCTTGAGCTAAGAGGTTGAGAGGTATGAGGAGGTATGACCAGTACAGACAATTAATGAAAAGCATTTTGAACTTCTGGGTGTGATTCTGAAAATATGTCTCTATACTGATGTAAGTATGATTTGTAACAGTTCTAAAACAGCTGGTAAAAGAGTGCAGGATCTGCAACAAAAACAACAGTGTGCTAAATGAATTAAATGTGTGTGCCACTGAGAAAATGATGAAGGGTATGGCCATTATGGAAGCTTTGATTTAACTCAGCAGAGTCTGACATAGCATTTGTTAGGAAACTGTATGCAAGGAAATAATAGATATGCAGTCATCATGCCAACTGAACTGTAGTGAAGCCTTCTGTAGTGAGTTGTAAAGTCTGAAACTCAGGTATCTGTCATTACTTAGTGACTGCAGTTCACAACAAATTTGGGGTACACTATACATTTTACTAGGAACAGACCAAATATAAGAGACAAAATAAAGGACATTCCACAAAATCAGAGGGTGTTGAGAGCTACTGTAAGTATCTCCTTCTTCTTTACCTTATTATTTCTTGCTTTTTTAAGTTATCTTACATGATCACTCAAGGTCAGTTTGTATTTATTTTGTTACTACTACTTCCTGTAGAACTGTGCCATGTTGCCCTATGTTTTTATTTTCAAAAACTTCTACTTGCAATTCATAGTAAAATAACATCATTGGCCAAAAGGATTAAGTTTCTGGGCACCACTTTTAGGCAACCTACTGATCACTGCACTTTGCTTCTCTGCTTCTTCTTTTCCTGTCTCCATTTACTGCCCTATTTTCACATTTCCCCATACAATTTCCTTCCTACTCATCTCTTTCCGTGCACAATAGTGTTTTTGTACTTCCCTTGAAATAAATATCAGTTCTCTTCCTTCTACTTCCTTTTCTTCAAGTCCAGTTTTAAATACTTAGGGAATTGTTTTTATTTTATGCCCTCAGCTATCCCTGTCCACCTTGTTTTCCTCCACCATAATCATATCTGTTTTTTACTAACCCTTTTATTTATTTATTTTGTTTTAACTATCCATGAGATCTTGCTTAATGGCTTCATTTTCTTTGCCCAATCAACTTGTTCATTCCTCCTTCAAGAGTGAGATCCAGCCCCCTCCAGCTTGGGTGAGTGCCCTTTGGTGCATCTATTCCCTGTCTGTAGCACATAATCAACCCATCTGTTCCTCTGCAGGAGTGAAAGTCAAGCGGTAGAGAGTGGGTTAGTCTGTCAGACCTGGTGGACCCCTTCTCCTTTCACCACAGGAGCTCCCACTCTCCCAGCAGCTCAGTAAAGCTCTAATAACACTGCTGGCATTGTAGAGCATACATGGCGGGGGATGACGGGGGACCTACCCTGGGTGATCCAGCTTACGTCTGCATGTGCAGTGCAGCTCCTTGACAGAGAGTACTTGAACTCCGAAGTTGTTATACCTAATTGTACAGCTAGATGTCACCCAAATAAAGAACCAGAGACATCTCCCTCCCTCCCTCTTGGATGGGAAAGGCAACAGCGGCCACTCACTCCCATCTTCCCCACCCTTCTGTGTCAGAGCAGTAGGGACTAACTTTTTTATTTCTTTAATTTCAAGTGTGCTTTGGCTGTTGTGGGGTTTGATTAGAGTGCTAGAGATGCCACTTATTTTTGCTTATTGTGATGGGACAGGCTTATGTCTAGTACATATTATTACTGTTACCATACATGATTCCAAATTAATTGTATATCTTATGTTAGATGATTAATGCCTTGTATTGGCATTTGTATTTCAATGATGATATACAATTATTCTTACTCTCTTACTTGTTTTGCTAGATTTTGCTGTCTGAGTTCCATCTGCATTTCTTGCTCATATTGTTATTCTTATTGGGCTTCATCAGTGCTGAGACTTTCCTCCTTCAGCCTCCGCTGTAAATGGTCTGTACCCAGACGTACAGCCTAGTCAACAAAATATAAATAACAATAATGTACTTCTTCAGCCTGGGACAAGAACAGGACTTTACTGACCTTTTCTTGTTCATTGTCAATATTGTTAACCTCTTAGCTGCTGATGAACATTTACCACCTAGCTCTGCCTTAAATTTTTCCTTAGTTCTTGCCCCATTCAAAATAGTATCAGAAAGTCTTGGACTGCTATCAAGTAATTCTTCAAGAAGCCATCTTGCTTTATATGCTTTTGTCTTTTATAGACCAAGTACATACAAACAAATTACTTGTTTTCAGCTTAGTATGATTTTTAGACTTGAGGTGTTGTACAAGTTACATCTAAGGAAGTTATTGGGGACTTCATGATCCTGATGAATGCAGGGATTCAGTGCAATGCATGCAAGACCTATACTCATAAAGGGCAAGCTTATGATAAACTAAGTTATATTTTTGAGTAACGTGTATTTCAACCTAGTTATATTTCATGATACTGGAGTTCTATATGTCCTCAGGTGGTTACAGTTAGAAATAACATAGTTGCAAGCTGATGGGCAGGCTAAACTCTGTTTTGTTCATGCAGAGGGAGGATGGAGGATGGAGCTACGTGTTGTTCTAGTCCTTAAAGTACTTTATGAAAGGATCTATCTCTCCTTAGAACATTTCTAGTCTGGGATCTTCCACAGCTCAAATCTCAGATGAATTGTCTTTCTGCTTATGGTACATGAAACCAAACTGCCACCTGAAATGTAGCATATTGTTTAATTACCACAAGTCAAAGGAGGCAAGGTGCCCAAAAATACAGGAACCAAGTATAAATACACAAAACAGGCACCAATACCTGGAGATCCAATAAAAACGATATCCACTGCAAAACTCGGAATTAACAGCCCTTTATTCACATAAACACACCACTCAATGTAGTATTTTCATCCAAATCCGGGGGTTGGGAGGGTGGCTTAATGGTTAAGGTGTTTGCCTTATAAACACAAGGTGCAGGGTTTGAGTCTCACAAGGGATAATTGGCTAGGCTTAAAATGGCTCACAAGGGCATTTAGCTTAGTAGTAAACTATGAACTATGAACTATGAAAATGGACTTCATCAGATGTAACATCTGATGAAGTCCATTTTGGATGAAAACGCTACATTGAGGGGTGTGTTTATGTGAATAAAAGGCTGTTAATTCTGAGTTTTGCAGTGGATATAATTTTTATTGGACCTCCTGGTATTGGTGCCTGTTTTGCGTTTATATCACGTTATCGAAAGATGAAAATAGTGAACGCTATTTCATCAAACCTAAAATATCGAAACCACATAATATCGAACATTCAGAACAGCAAATATTTTCCTTGGGAAAAATTCGCTATTTCGAAACACATACACACAACACAAGCACACCTTAAAAACATCAATACACACACATACACTTATAATCCTACAACTAACCCTACACTAAACTATACATACACTACTATCTATCCACTTACCTCAACCCAAACCCTAACCATAAGGTCCGTCACTATCGCACACTCACCTAAGCCGCTCCCTAACCCTAACTCACTTAACCCACCCCTAAACCTAATTCACCTAACCCGCACCCTAACCCTAACTCACCTAACCCGTGCCCTAATCCTAACAACCACACAATCGCACACTTACCTGAACCCGACCTGTAAATCTCCACCACAGAGCTGAAAATAGCGAAGCCACAGAACTGGCCAACCAAATTCTTTCCCTTGGAAAGAATTTGGTGTTCTGCAGCTTCACTATTTTCAGCATTCAATCAAAACGGGTCGATATTAGAACATTCGGAGTTTTAAAACTTCAATGTTCTGATATAGACCCCCTGTTTTGTGTCTTTATATTGTTTAATTAGAGATTAATTCTAATCTATTACATTTAGTGCTCTGAAACAATAGTGTACTAGTAAGAATTAACTGCTGAATATCCAAGATATCATACCTCCTTAGTTATGTTATGGACTCTCATTAAAATGTAATTTTTAGCAGGGGAAAACATATGGCTCAGGAGGTTCCTTTCTGAAATATTTAAACATTATGCATTTTTCAGTGTATGGTAATCAGGGAATTAGTTTACCATTTCATGATTTCAATATCATTTCCTAACCAAACATGTCTGGCAAGCTTATTAATGCTATTTTGGATCAGAGCGCTTTTTGCTGTTGCAAGATGCATGTTTTGCCACTGTGTAAAATAGGAGCATACCTTTAATGGGAATCCTGATGTGTGGCTGCATGATAGAGTGCCACAGCCAATTTAAGTGAAAGCATTTCTGTGAATGTGTTGACCAGTCATGGTGCACACACATCATTTTGTTTGCTCTGTGATAGAATGCATTGCATATTAGGTAGCAGCACGTTGGTATAACCATGGGAATTTGTCATGAGGCATAATGTGCAAAGGTGTGGGGACATGGCACCCTGTTTCTGTTTAAAACAGTGGAGATGTGAAAGGGGAAGGGTTCATGGCGTACAATGGTTTCACTTCCTTGAATGCTTACAGTTTTATCAACCTTGATGTGATAGGGCCCCATGCCTTAGTAGGGCCATAATTAAAGTTTGAGAAATCAGAAATGCTTCAGTCTTTGACGTTTAATATGAGTGCTCTTCTCAGCACCCACAATGTGCCTAGAATTGTATCTTGTTGCATTTCATAAGGGGCTATTTTTATTGGCAGCATATTTAGATATTTCAGTTCATAAGACACTGTAGTCACTGGGTATAATGATTTCAATAACTAAAGTCAGAAGCATAGCTGGCTCAACCAGTGCCCTGTGATGGTACCATAAGCCAGTTACTACATTGTAGCGATCAGCTTATTACAGCTCCAAGTCATCCCCACATCTTCCATTGAAGAGCAAAAACGAAAAAGAACAATCCTTGTACTGGCACACCAGCCAGGTGGAAAGATGCACAACAGCTCCCCCCCACCCACTCAGCCATTTGGTTTCCATTTCTGTGCCCTGCCCTGACCTTCCTCCTTTGCATTTGCAATCAAAACCGAGTACTGCAGAGTTCCATGTGTTGTTTAAACTGTAGCAAGTGCAGTTTGCTACAGTTTAAAAGAAAAAAATCTTTTTTTTAACTAAAACCTGTGCACTGTAGCACTACATGAAGGTAGGGTATAAGCTGTAACAACTCTTTGCTACATTTGTATTAAAGAGTTGCTACAGTTTATACCCTGCCTGCACAGAACACTGTGATGCTCATATCTTAGTTAAAAAGAAATCTTCTTATAAACTGTAGCAAACTGCTTGCCTACAAATGTTGAAGTTGCTACAGTTTATAAGAGGATTTGTTATACCCTGCCTACATGGAGCACTGCGGCACTCTTGTTTTAGCTAAAAAAATGTCCTTGTAAACTATAGCAAACCATTTGCTACCATACACAGAGCGCTACAACACTTGTATTTGACTACAAATGCAATACTTGCCTTTAAAAGCCTGTACTACATTAGAGATTGGGATCTGCTGACTGTGTCCCCCCAACACCTTTTATGCAAAGCAGTTGCCCCCTCACCCTGCCCTAGCTACTCTACTGATCAAAGCTGTTTCTGTCTTTTTATCTTGAACTACAATATACAGTTTGTTGCTTCTGCCTTCCTAGCTGCTGGTAAGGGGTGGTCCCACATAATCATTACTTGATTGTTTTTAACAATCCTTTGCAGCTCATGTTTCCAGTGTCTCCCAGCTGCCTCTCTATTATAGATTTTAGAAAGTCTCCAGTGTAACAACCTTGCCACATTGTTATGTCTTTCAGTACACAAACTTTCAGTTATAAGAGTATCACACCCTGCAACAAGATGTGTAACTGCTTCTAGTTCTGTACTGCAAAACCTAAATTTGTCTATATCTCCTGCCTTTTCTGTAGATTTTATGAACCATCTAGCATGTAATCCACTGTTGCACTGCCAATGTTAACTTTTCATCTTTGGGTTTAAATTCATTTCTTTTACACCATTCATATGAGAACTCTTGGTCAACGTGCGGCTATTTCAGCAGATCTCTGCGGCGCAGTGGTGCAGCGATTAATGTTGTCGCCTCACACCAAGAGGTTCTCTGGTTCAATTCTTCGGCTGGGGTATCTTCTGTGTGGAGTTTGCATGTTCTTCCTGCATTTGCGAGGGTCTCCTCTGGGTACTCCGGTTTCCTCTCACAAACCAAAGACATGTGTCTGGAGCGTTTCTCCCCAGGCCTCCACTGAAAATAGGCTCTGTCCTAGTTGGACTTTCCGGGTCAAATAAAATAATGTTGTTGTTGTTGTGTCTTTCGGCTTTTCCCGGTTAGGGGTCGCCACAGCGGAACTCCGGTCCGCTAATGATTGGTAGTGGATTTTTACGTGCCGAGTTACCAGCCCTGATGCACAACCTTCAACGAAGTATGCCCATTCACGCATGTCTCCACGCAGAAGATGCTCTAGCTGAGAATTGAACCGGACAGCGTCTTACTGTGAGGCGACAACGCTAATAAAATACTTCTTGCTGTAACTGTGATCTTTCCATTTATCTTTTCTTTTTTCCCTTATCCCATTCTTTCTTTCACTTTTTTTTTTGCCCTTTCTGTTGCCACC
This sequence comes from Protopterus annectens, assembly GCF_019279795.1. Classification (NCBI taxonomy): domain Eukaryota; kingdom Metazoa; phylum Chordata; order Ceratodontiformes; family Protopteridae; genus Protopterus; species Protopterus annectens. The sequence goes on from NC_056733.1 coordinate 1,039,344,861, forward strand.
AGGTTTTTATCCACATTAAGCAAAGAGGACATCTTGGACTTATTTTGCTCACATTTTAAAACTTTTAATATGTTTGGATCTGATAATATGAATAAATACGCATACAATCTCACAATCACTGACCTATATGTGTAGTCGATTTCAAGGAGGCACATGTCTTATTCAGACCAAGGAATATATCTTGGGAAACACTGGTTCTTGTATGTCATTTAATAGGCATAGAGCGATTTTTCTTGTTTTCCTTATGAGCTTATCCAGCTTTTTTGTGGCCAGTCAATCACCTCAAAGCTATACACTAAAACAGGAAGTGCAAGCTGATTTATGGGATTGCTGGAGGACATCCATTACTGTCTGTATCAGACATGGAGATGAGGGGGCAGATCATCCCCACATGCATAAGGCTTGCAGTGTGCTGCACACTGGCTGCAAGTGCTCAGTGCATCAGAAACAATGTGTGTGCATTGTGACCACCAAGCACTTATACAGAGATACTTCTGGCTGTATTGACTATGGTGCTGTTTCATGTGAACATGCATTGGAATTCCCTTTCAGGCATTGAATGAGTATGTGATATGGCCATGGGCAAACAGAAATATTTTGGAGATCATCTTTCCTTTGTCATAACAGGTGTGTGTAAAGGGTATTTCATGACCTTTTGTTAAAAGATCCACAGATTTTACAAGTGCAACTTTTCTCATTATATCAAAAGTCTCAGGTAACACAGATGTTTCAACTACTTCTTTGTTTACTTAAGACTTCTATTTCTTTTTCAATTTCACAGTCTAGCAATGTCTCAGTGAACTTTGTACTGATTTAATTGACAAGCTTTTTCACAAACCATGAACAGCAACTGCAGTATATGAAACTTGTCCCCAATGGGTTTGGCACCTATCCATTTTTTCCAGACCATGGGACGGCATGTATTATTGGACTGCAGCCCCCCCAACTGTAAAATAAAAACAGAAAAGTAGCTGCAACTCCTGCGCATGTGTACTTTTCCCTATGTGTTTTCTGGACTGCTGTCTAACCAGTCTGGATTACAAAAACAAGGAATTCATTGTAGATCCCCAGAAGTCTATGCAGTTTGTATCTGCATAGACTGCAAGGAGAATGGACTACAATGTCTGCAGTCTGGCTCTCCAGCACTTGCACTCCTGACTTTACAAACTGATTGGCTCTACACTCCTGGCTTATATCTCATTGGTTGGCTCCCACTCCCGGCACGCACACACTCTTGGACTGAGTGCTACTTGCAAGGTAGTAATGGTGGCTGACTGAGTGCTACTAATGGCAGCATTCTTAGATGTTCTCATTCGTTTGGACTCTCTCTGCCGAAAGCAAGCATGGTAGGAATAGTGTGTGTGTGTGTGTGTGTGTGTGTGTGTGTGTGTGTGTGTGTGTGTGTGTGTGTGTGTGTAAAATGCCCCAATCCAATTTTCCTGGTGGCCAGAGTTTTCCAGGCTGAGGCTCAAACCCTTACTTTGGATACAGGTAGTAACAGCCTGAATTCCCTACCCACCCACCACCATTGCAGATTTTTGCCTCATATGTTTCTTCTTAATGTGATGACACAGGCATTTGAATTTCAGACTTCATATTCTTCAAAAAAAATACATTGGTAACACTACACAAAACAAAACCTTTTATTCTAGCAATTTTCTAAGTTTATAACATCAATATTTGAAAATTGTCCCTATTTTTGGAGCTCTATTCCCTCATTATTGGCTTTGTCCTTTTTTGTGCTAAGAGGTTGAGAGCTATGGTGAGAACTGAGAACTGAATTCCCTGAATACGTTTGAGGGCTGTATTCCCCCATTACTGGCTTTGTCCAAGTGTTTTGTGCTAAGAGGTTGAGAGCTATGGTGAGAACTGAATTCATTAAATGATAGCCATTTAAGTCCCAGTCTTAATTTCTTTTAAGAAACAGCTTATATGGCATAGTGATATGTTGCTCTGACTGTAGTGCATAGGGCCCTGTGTTCAAGACTTGGCAGTGAAAAGCATGGTGGTAACATAACATTTTATTTTAGCAACTGTGCTAAGAGGTTGAGAGCTATGAGAACCGAGAACTGAATTCACTGTATATGTTTGGGAGCTGTATTCCCCCATTATTGGCTTTGTCCAAGTGTTTTGTGCTAAGAGGGTGAGAGCTGTGGTGAGAACTGAATTCAGTAAATTATAGCAATTTAAGTTTCAGTCTTCATTTGTTTCAAGAAACAGCCTATATGGCATAGTGGTATGTTGCTCTAACTGTAGTGCATAGGATCCTGCGTTCAACACTTGGCAGTAAAAATGCATGGTGGTAACATAACATTTTATTCTAGCAACTTTCCAAGATTATACAAGCAGTGTCTGCTTAAAATGTGTCTCTGGTTTTTGGGCTTTTGTCTCCCTCTCCCTCCCAATAAATTTTGGCTTTTTCCAGATTGTTTGTGCTGCAATGTTGAGAGATACAGTTGAGTGTCGAGTGGATTTTACAAGGATCTGAGAGCTTGAAGATCAGTTTAGTGCTGCTTATGCTGCATTTACTTGCATTGTTAATAGCACAAACTGTAGTGCATAGGGCACTGTGTTCAAGACTTGGCAGTAAAATGCATGGTGGTAACATAACATTTTATTCTAGCAACTTTCCAAGATTATACAAGCAGTGTTTAAAATGTGTCTCTGGTTTCTGGGCTTTTGTCTCCCTCTCCCTCCCAATAAAATTTGGCTTTTTCCAGATTTCTTGTGCTGCAAAGTTGAGAGATACAGTTGAGTGTTAAGTGGATTTTATAAGGATCTGAGAGCTTGAAGAGAAGTTTAGTGCTGTTTATACTGAGTTTTCTTGCATTGTTAATAGCACAATAGGCAGTATACTTGCTTTCGATGCAGAAGGCTGTGGGTTCTACTCCCACAATATGTAGATGCATTGCTGATACTGTACTGTGCTGTACTTTTAAAGGGGGTGGATGCTACAGTCCTGAGAATATCCTCTTTGACTGAGGTACCTAGTAACTATGAACCTGTTATCAGTTTGCCATCCATTCCCTATTGCAATATTACTAGCTTATCATTTTTATTAATGTACGTTACATAACATAGGCAATTTATTCCTCAAGGGCAACAGGCACTTTATTTGTAGATGAAACAATGAAATATGAAGTTGTTTGCTAGCAGCAACCTCTCCATTAGTTACAGATCTATTTAATGTGTAATTAATTAGATGACTTTTAACTTCTGCAGAGATTGTGCATATTTACTGATACTGGTGGATTCTAGAAGTTTGAGTAGACTTTTATGACGGAAATGTTCTGAAATGAGCAGTTTTGTCATTATTGGTGCATGCATTTTGCATTGTTTACTGGAAAAATATTCAAAACAGTAAATGTAAAATGCCCTCTAACAACTGTACTGTATTATACAAGGGATATAATTTAATACAAATCAGGAAGGTGTTTATTGATTATCTGATAAGCGCAGGTACGCCCTCTCCCAGTTCTTGGTTGGATGTGTCCCAGTGACTGCCCTCTAGGGGGCGCCTTCATTCAATCTTCCTGTATGCTTAATTTCTTCACCTATTCTTAACCATACCTCCCTAGCTCTGTTCTCAGTGTTCTTCTGACTTACTGTTTTACCTTCTCTCCTTTGTCCTTAGCTATCATTCATCACATTCTAAACCTCTAACATCCTAAGTCTAGTCTTGCTAGCCTCTCAACTTTCTTCCACATTCTCTTACCTTCAGACTTACCTGCAGAATTTCACACTTCACTGATTGTCATCCTCGACAGTCTACTCTCTTATTTCTACCCGCTCTGTTCGCCCGGCAGGCTCACTCCACTCCCCTACCCTGCCCCCAATTCCCACACGCCCCCAGTACTTCTACATTTATTCCTCCAAAAGCCACACCCCCATTACATCTACTCCAATCAAGCAGATCACACCATTACCATTCCCAACCCCCATTATCTTAACACACCCACTGTTACTTAACCACTCATCCCTCCTTGTTACATCACCCCACCTACTTACATATCTGGTAACCTGCTTTCAAAACTCTACCTCCCATTCTTCTCCCACTTCTCAAACCAATACAATGTCTACATCAACCATCCCATATCATTTACAACTATTAATCCTGCTCTCACTCTTACCTCCTCTAACCACCGCCTATCTCTTAACCTTCTATGAACAACCTCTATACTCTACCCTTCCCTTCCCCTCCAAACACACTTCAACACCACCATTAGCTATCTCTCTAACCTTCCTAAACTTCATATCCAAACCCAGCTACCTACTAGCCAAATATCACCGACTAGCACACATTAAGTATACCAACCTAAATAATAGAAAACTGTTTGACTATTATTGTAAGCCCCTCCACCCTAAACACATAACACTCCTCCACTCCTTGCTATATGGAGACATTCATCCTAACCCTGGCCCAAACCATACCCTTACCACTGCAAACAGCAAGCCAAATATAACTAGTACCCTAGGACCTACCAAACCCTCTAACTCACTGTTGAGAGCCCATCTCAATATATGCAGCATTTGCAATAAAATTTCTCAACTTCACGCCCTCCTAGATGTCCACCTATTTGACATCCTATGTTTAGCAGCAACTTGGCTAAAACCAACTGTTAAGGACATTGAAGTCACCCCACCTGGGTACAATATCATTAGATTAGACCACACAGCCAAAAAGGGAGGAGGGGTAGCAATCCTCTATAAAACAGAGCTACAAGTTAGCACTGTAAATCTTAGCCCACCTTTAGACAATAATGCTGAAATACTTATCTCAAAATTTCAGGTCAATACTCATAAAGCCATATATATTATCTGTATATATCTTCCTCCAGGAAATAACATCAATACACTCGAGAATATCCTTAACTGTCTTTCTATTAATCTCCCACAAGAAACCATAGTCCTAGGAGACTTTAATATCGACTGGAAGTCCTGTAGTAATGCCCACCCCACCACCCATATTAACCTTTATGGCTTCTCACAAACCATTAACTCCCCTACCAGAACCAATAGACCCAACAACAAAGAAAGTATCTTGGACTGGATACTTACTAATAGTACTCATCAGACTTACAAAGTAGGAATACTCCCAGATGATCTAAGTGACCATTCACTAACTTATATCATCAGACATAAAAGCAACCTAACCTTCCCTAACACTTTCAGAACAGTACGCACCAAAAAGCAATTTAACCCAGAACTTTTCCAAACAGAACTCAATCAATGTAACTGGACACTGCTAAAAGCTCTGCCACTCAGTGAAGCAGTAGAATACTTCATCTCCAAAGTTTTAGCCATCCTGGACCAACACGCCCCAGTACGCTCTGTCAGAAATAAAGCTAAACCAGCCCCTTGGCTCTGTAACGATACTAGGCAAAAAATCCTTCTCGGAAACGAATCCTGGGCAAAATGGCGTACTACTAAGAATCCTATAGATCAACAAAACTTTAGGCAACATAGAAATAATACAAAAAAAGCCATCCTATTAGATAAAAAGAATTTTTACCTCCAATTACAGCAAACCTATCACAAGGAACCACAAACGTTCTGGACTAGCATTAACAAACTTCTTTACCCAGGTCAATGTATCACTACCAACCCACTAGGCTCTAACCCTGAGAATCCCACACATACTGCTAATGCTTTTAATTCTTTCTTCACAAATGCCATCCAAACTCTAGCTAGCCATCTATCTCCTGATACTTCTAAGCTGCCTACTTCTACCACAAACCCACCCCCACCATTTCATTTACAACCAGTGGCTACTTCCTTTATTTGCTCCCTTCTCCAAAAATTAAGACCTACCACCCCCTCATCTGACCAACTCCCAGCAGAATTCCTGCAAAAAGGAGCTAAAGCCATTGCCTATCCCATCTCCATTCTCATCAATAGAACCATTAGTGAAGGAACTATCCCATCTATCTGGAAAATGTCTCATATCATCCCATTACATAAAGGGGGGAACTCCAATGACTTCTCTAACTTTCGTCCTATAGCTCTGCTATCTCCTCTTGCAAAAATAATGGAAAAGTGCATCCATAGGCAACTTCTTAACCACCTTCTCCATAACAACTTACTTGCCAACTATCAACATGGATTTAGACCTTTCCACAGTACCACCACTGCCCTGCTATCCTTCACAGACTGTATCAACAAAAATCATAACAGAAATATTCTTTCCTCTGCAGTCTTCATCGATTTATCTAAAGCTTTTGACATGGTCAATCACCAACTCCTTTTACACATACTGAAATCCCTTTCACTCGATCCTCTAGCCATGAATTGGTTCAAATCTTACCTAGAAAACCGGCATCAGGCAGTACTCTGGCAAAATAAACTATCTAATCACCTTCCCATTTCCCTTAGCATTCCACAGGGCTCCATATTAGGCCCACTTCTATTTTCCATTTATATTAATGATCTTCAGTCAGCTATTCCACACACTAACTGCATTCAATATGCAGATGACTCTACTATAATCTGTTCAGCCACTTCTCAAACTGAACTTCAGTCTCTTACCCAAAAAGCTTTCAATACTGTAGAACAATGGTTCTCAAATCGCTGTCTCCTCCTACACCCCCAAAAAACTAAACTGTTACTCTTCACACCAACCCGAAAGTCCACCCCTATACAATTCACACTCACATCCAATAATGGTACTCTTATTTCTCTGACCTGACCACTAAACTCTTAGGAATAACAATAGACAACGACCTCAACTTTGATACTCATATTAACAGCACAATAAAAACAGTTAACAAAAATCTTGGATCCCTTTACAGAATCAAACCCTTTCTTTCACCAGCAGCTAGGACCGCCATAGCCAGAACTCACTTAATCTCCACTCTACTCTATACTTCACCTATATACACTAATCTTTCTAAAAACAACCTCAACAAACTGGCAACATCCTATAATAATATTGCTAGATTTGCTACAGGCTCTCCTTTCAGACCTCATCACTGTCTTAACCTAAAACAACTTGACTGGCTAGAATTTCTTAACCTGCTTCAATTTCACTAGCTTGCTATAACACACAAGATCCTGTATCAACCCACCAACACTCCAATACTTTCTAGCCTCATTACACCTTACAATAACCTTAAGAACCTACGTTCCTCAAACAAACTGCTGATCAATACTTCCAAATCCAACAACTCTGCAGGTGACTCCCTATTCTCCAACACAGTTGGAAAACTATGGAATCAACTACCCACTGATCTCACAACTCTGACTTTTCTCTCACTCTTTAAAAGGAATCTTAATCTATTTCTCAGTACACACTGGCTCCTGTACTAACCCTGACTAACTTTTTTCGTTTACACTAATAACCACTCTACATCTCTTTAATCTTACCCTTAAAGATGTTATTGCAAATAAAAATTATGTATATATGTATATTGTACCCTCTCTTATACAGTTCCCGTGTTATGCTCACTATGAGTATCGTATTTTGTACAAAAAAAAAAAAAACCACTAATGATTTTATGAAACAATAGCTGTTTTGTTTAGTTTGATCTGTTTTGACTTTTATATTAATTCTGTATGTTTCTTGGAGCTTTTCTCCCTGGGCCTCTACTGAAAATGGACATGTATCCAGCTAGACTAGCCCGGTCAACAAATGTAAAATAAAAAATAAAATAAAAATAAATAAAAATGTGTTCGATTAAGAACCAGTTAAATCAACTGTCTAGAAGCACAAATGTTTTTTGTTGTTGAATATTTTCACTGAGTCTGAATGCTACTGAAAGTGATGAAGCCAGATTGAAGCAATCACTTCTCTTAGATCTTCGTTTTTTTTTGGGGGGGGGTACTTATTGTCCACAACTAGGGAGCCAAGTCTGCCGTGTAGGATTTCTGCCACACAATTCTCCCGGCTGAACTATAACTCTCAACTGTCCAGATTTTCGCAGAATAAATAGATTTTTGCTTCTTATTTTTGGTTTGTTCCTCATAAAATTTGTGGTTTGCTGGAAAATCATTTAGGATTGAAGTCACTTAATAATGACAGACATTGAGTTTCAGACTTCATACCCTTCAGCAAAATGCATGCTAAAGCAAGACCTGTTATTCTGTCAACTGTCTAAGTTTATACAAGAGCAACTTTTAGTACTGTTTGTTTGTTCCCCCAATATATTTGGCCTTGTCCAGATTTCCTGCATTAAGAGGTTGAGAGGTATGTGCAAATAAATTGTTTTATAGAATTAGGTATATCCATACCTCTCAACTATCCCTGATTTTGGCTCAAAATATTGCTCTCCTCCTAATAATCACTCCGCAAAATGGCAATTTTGGAAGAAACGTGGAGGGTTTACAATTAATAAATAATTGTAATGATCAGTTACAGATTACTTTTATTTTAGAAATGCATGTAGATTCTCTTATTTTGTCAGCTGTTAAACTTAACAGTACTAATATTAAAAATGTGTCTCTTTTTTGACAGGTTCCCAGCTTTATTGTGTGGCTATTTTATATTTTTGCATCACATTTTTGGTCCGTTTTTCATAAAATTGTGGTTTTCTGGCAAATTAGTGGCAAATCATTAAAGATTGAAGTTAGGAATAATGACAGACATTTGAGTTTCAGATTTCATACCCTTCAGAAAATTCATACTATTGCAAGACCTACTATTCTATTATCTTTCTAAGTTTATACAAGCAATATTTAAAATTGTCCTTATTTTGGGGCCTTTGTCCCACTTCTGTTGATGGCTTTTTCCAGATTTATTGCTCTGAGGTTGAGAGGCATGACAAATATGTCAGGGCCATAACCGTCAGCCAGAGACATTTCAAATTGTGACATATTTGTTGTACCCCACTCCCCCATGCAGTGACTCTGGATGTGTCCGAGCAATGCAAGGAGCAGTTATGCAGTGTAAGTGTGCAAAGTATCCCCCCATTTAAGGTAGACACAAGTACTACAGTGGCTTTTCATCTGTCCTTGATTTTGCAGAATGTACTGGTTTTCTGTCATATTTTTATACTGTTGATTTATGCTTCTTATTCGGAAAATGCATGTTGTTGCAGTACATTTTGCTCTGTGTTTAAGTAGCAATGCTCTAATGACCATCAGGTAAGCTTGTCTGAGACTGTAAGATGCAAGTAAGCTTTAATAAGCATACTGTTAAAGAATTATCAACATTGAAAGCCATTTTGGTGTTGCCATGCAGAGAATATTTACATAACTAGATAACGTATAAGCCTTAGGTATTGAAATGCATATGACAGTATTTGCAATAAAGGACAGGATTACAGTATTTTCAGAGTCTCATTACATTTGTTGGAGACTTGCAGTCATCTTTGCAGGCTTTACCCTTAAACTAAACAGAATGCCACTCTATCACGCGTGGCCCATAACCTGCGCAGTAATCCTTTAAGCAATTTATCTTGAGCTTGTTTCTTGTTCGCTGTTCATTTTTTACTTTGATCATGTTTTCCCCATGAAACAAGTAGATAGTTGTCAGACAGCAGGTCTTTTTTGGATAAGAAACATTTTTATAAGTGGGGTTAATCTGTATCACAGAGATTGCTACTTTCAAAATGTTACTTGGTATGTTCATAAAGCTGAATATAAATTATAATTAGAACTGCAGTGCAAGGAGAAGTGGTTTGAGTTGAGTGCTGCTTGTTTTTTTATACTTTATTTCGACTGACATTCCAGTATTGTATTTAAAAAGTAATTTATTTTTTCATGCATCACAACCTTTTTGTTTCCATCTAGATATTAAGTAAGCTGTCATGTAGCCAATGCACTGAAATGTATTTTTTCTTCTCCACTTCATTTTGTCTTGCTTGGACTCTCATAATGACGGTTTGGCACCCAGGGCAGCATATTTATTTAAAGTCCCGGTTTTGAGCATAGCTCTGCCCCTTTCTAGTTGGCCACACCCATTCAGCTGTCTCCTGCAGCCCCCCTTTGATTTGAAGTCACCAGCCGCAACTGAGACTATCTGGAAATTAAACCGATTCTTTGGTAGTCCAGAAAGCACTGTACATACTTTGGCATTCTGTTTTAAATAACAAACAGACTGTCAGAGTTTGTTAAACCTCCGATTACTCTGCACTTTGACTTAAGAAAAGCATCGCTAACATGATGCAATTGTGTCTGAATCCAGGAACAGGGGATGTTCTTCCTTCTCCTGATGTACAAATGACTTAATGAAAAGGGTGGAAGGTGGTCGGAGTGAGGGGAGGAGATGGGTGGGGTTAGGGTAGGTGTGAGGGTGTGGCTTTGGTCTGGTTTTGGCCACAATAAAAGGTGACAGCCATTGTCCCAAACAATTTTCAGTTACACTACAAATCCATTTAAGACCACAACTGCAGATCTTCAAGAATAGTCACTGTAACACATTTCTCCCTTACTTTGATTTTCCTGTTGCCTGAACCTGCAAAAGCAGTGACTTCTTTCCCTTGCATAAACCAAGGAAGACGGACACTGATGTGAAGACATGTTGGCAAGTACATTGCTCCGTCTTACATGTCAAGCTGGTGCATGTTCTTTTTGGCTGTTCAGGCTTCCTTGTGAATTACACCTCTACTACTCACCTAAAGCATTTTTTACTGCACAATACCATTGTACTTTTCATTTCACTGGCATTTGATGTTATTTCTTCAGTAAGACTTTCTTTACCTGCAAAGGGTTTGCTGAATCAACATCTATAAACAAATGATTGCTGTAGACAGATATTTCCTATTGATTGTTTTTGGAGCCTGATAACACGGAAAAGTGTGAACACTGTAAAAAATGTAAATAAGTTGCTAAAATATGGACAAAAAACATCGATTTGAATATTTGCATTCTTTGGAGAAAAAGTCAAGGAAACTTTAAAGTCCAACCAGACTAATCAGTGAAGGTAAATAAAGTAACTCAAAAGATGGCAGAATTTAATAAAAAAAAATCCTTGTCAATGGATTGCCAGATTTTCCACTTATAGGAAAAACTAGTTGTCTTATTTTACTCAGGGAGCCTCAATCAACACCTGCACCAAAGCTTAAATGGAAAGATGAACCGACAGGAATATCATCCAAGGTAAGAGCTCATTTATCCCTAAAATCATTTTAGAAGTTCTGCAGACTGAGTGAGTCTGAACCACCGGTTCTTGGGGAAATAACTTCACAAGTGTAAAGTGTAGGCTGCAAAGATGGAAAAAAATAAAGAATTACAGCAATCCAAGACTATTTCTTTTCAGGCTGGGAACATTTTTCAGCTAGTTTCCCCCTTGTACCTAAGTAGGCTGCAGAAAGCTGGCTGAATAGATTATTACCATTTTGGTGTAAAAGGCTCTGCTACACATTATGGTGCTGCACATTCAGGGAAAAGGGTGTATCAGTCTTCACAAAAGTCAGTCTCTGCAAAAGGGTCCCTGCAAACTGAAAAGGACTAAGAGTCCATCTCTCCTTCATCTCATAAAGAAAAAAATATTTTTAAATGTTAATACCTTTCAGCACATTTTTGGATCATATAGACATTCCCCTACAATCTTTATGCCTTCCTTCACAGAATGCTTAGTTTAATGAGACTGTTAATTTGTTTGTTGAAAGCTATGACTAGCCCACGTGTGACATTTCCTCTTCTAAAATGAGGCTATTACAAGTGCTTAAATTCCCCTGAATGCATGTGAGCTAATCAGTGACATAGCAACATGAAATTCAAATGTAAGTGCAATACTCTGATGTTGTAAGAAAAATAAAATCTTTCTTTACCTGTTGCTGGAACCTTAAATTATCAGAGTGAAACTTTAAACAACTTTATTTAACCTGGGTACACATAAAGCACATAGATTAGCTGTCTATATTTGATCCAATGTTGTCTTTTCCATCCGCCTCAACAGGTGGGTATTTCAGCTCAGTAGGGTTCCAAGGCCAGCAACTAAACTTTATTTACAAGGTTCAAGCTCCTCCCTTCTCCCATAATCCACTGTTCTCCCTACTGCTTTCAGATATTGTCATGCTAAATGATAGATGGATTCTTTAAGTTGAGCTCATTGTGCCAGATAATCATTTTTTCAGTTCTTTTGGCGAGTTTTTGATAATTTTTTTTCCTGTGGGGCCTTGTTCATAGCCCTTATAGCACTCTTAGCTATCTGGCTAGCTTTTTGCCAGTGTTTTTCTTCCTTGTTGTTCCTGTAGAGAAATTGGCTGTACTTCTTCAGTAGTGATTGATATTTGCTGAGTGTTTGTTAGGTTTAGTGTACTTACTCACTCACTGATCTTCTGAGTAAATTTTTCCTGACCATTTCTGCCTGATCTTGTATTGGACCCATTTGGCCATTTTGTGTAAACTTTCCCTTCACTTTCTTTTTGTGCTCACAAAATCCTACCACAGGATCCACATGAGAAATGTGTTTACTGCCGGAGCTCTGTCCATGTAGATGAATCGTGTGAAATTTACTCTTCTTTTGTGCAATTAGCCCTATTAGATCACTGCTAAAAGTTAGTATTGAGGGGCCTTCTCCTCATCCAAGCAGAAGACTTGGCCACTTCTTTTTCAAGGTCTTCCTCCTCACAGAAAACCTTTGACAAGTGTGAGAAGAAGAGACTGAGAGAGAAAGATAGGGGGCAGAGTTCCCACTAAAAAAGAATTCAAGGAATCTACGAAATGCTCTGTGGACCCTTTTGCTTTACAAGATACTGTTCCAAAGGCCCCTCAGCCCTCATATTTGGCATCTACTGTCTCTTCTCAAGGGTTGGATGTGATCTGGATCAGATCTCTGCTGCTATGAGTCTACTGAATCTGTTTTTAAACTGGAGCAGTTTTGTCCCAGGATCTGATTGCCAGCTCTCCCTCCAGATAGGCATGGGCACTGATCCTCTAGACTGCCCTTGGTGGCTTCTTGCTTCTCATTTAGGTAAATGCCGTGTGCTAACAGCCTATTTGAGGCATACCTCGATAGGATGAGGAGGATCTTTTTGAAGCCCAGATACAGTTGGTGATTCTTCTTGTTTCCCCCACTGTGAGGGTGGTGAGACCTTGCCCATCTACAACCACTGCAATCTCTCCTGTGGTCTGCGTGTCATATACGGAAAGTTTGGATTTTATTTTTTTCCATGTGGTTCCCATGCTGTAGCCAACAACCTGGGTGTAGTTTATTCTGACAATTTCTTTGACCCATTCAACTCTGATCACTTTTGAGTTGGATGGGTCCTGGAGCTAAGTGGTCAGTGTTGGGGCTCAGGGACTGGGGTCAACTCTGAGGTTTTGGAGTCTTCCCTGAATCTCGGGGATTCAGCCCTTGACAACTTGGCTCTGGCCTCTGCCTGAGATCCTAGCTGGAATGCATCCTCCAGAGAACTTCTCTTGGGGTCTTCAGACCTGAGGAGGCCATTCTTGTCACCTGCTTCAGCATTTTAGGATCTTGAGAAGATACTCTCCCACTTGTGAGGGGAGTGTTCCATATCTTCTCACATTCAGCCTGAATCCATGCAGTTTCTGGTTCATTGGTACCTCATTATTATCTATCAGTTGGACAGATGGCATCAACCAACCTTGAGCCAATCCAGATAGTAGGTTCCCCTATCCCTTCCAACTCTCTCATGTTTCTGCCCCTGTGGAGGGGCTTAGGAAGCTTGAATACAAAAGGAGGAATTTGGAATTTTCCCCTAACCAAAGATCCCAACCTCAGTGAAGGGAAAAAGAATCTCCCAGATCCCATCAAATAAGGGGACTGCAGTAGATGCCATAGTAGTGGTGGCAACCACCACTAAAAAGGAATTCTGCAAGGAAAGTGTCTCTGTCCATCCATCCACCACACAGAGAATCAAGGGCTCTGGACAGATTTGGGAAGGACAGTTATGCTTCAGCAACTTAGGCCTTGTGATTGCTGAACTACATAGCTTATTTGACCAGACTGCAGAGGGATTTAACAAAGCAGCTGTTAAAATCCCTAACAAGTGCCACAATGGTGGTGTTCCATAGGGTGTTGGAATCACAGCTAGCAACCATGCCATCCATTATCAATAAGTCCATGCATCTCTTGTCCAGCTAAGTGAATGGCATGGTCAGAACAGTAGGTACTGGCCTTACTATTCACTTCCATGCCTGGAAGCATCTATAAAAATACAAAAAATAAGCAAGCTGACTGCCAAAGATGACTCACAACCAAAACAAGTGTAGAATAATAAAAATGTGAGTCAACCAACACAGTGCACAAACAAGAACACAAAGGCACAATATTGTAAGAATTTATTACAACAGATTAGCACTTTCGCAGGGTTGCCGCTTCATCAGACTATATAAAAACACAAAGAATACATTTAATTTAAAACAACAAATAAAAAATAACCCATCGACCTCGGCTACTAATAAAACAATAAAAATTAACCAATGACATTTACTGCCTCATTACCAAAGCAGGCTTGAGTGGAATTACAAAATTCAGCCCTCGTGGTTTATGTGCCTGCAAAGAAATGATCCATTTCAACTCATACATTTCTCAATAGTTATTAAAGTCACTCCTTCTAACACTGGGAGAAAGTAACTCTAAAACTCTAAATCTAAATATATTGTGTCCTGGAAAGGACACATCATGATTGGTAAAGCATTTGTCAAAACATTATTACGAATGTTACCTACATGTTCAAGTATACGTCACTGAACTGATGTGTAGTCATCTCAACATAGAAACCACTGCAGGAACAGCATGTGGCCAAGTAAACCAAATTGCTGCTCCTGCAAGTGGCTATGAACCTGGAGGAAACATTACATCCAGAAACTGGATGCGTAAAGCAAATGTCTGAAGAAATAGAAGAGCATGCCTTACAGTTATGGCAGGGAAATGTACCTTTCTTGCCAGGTACTGCAGATCCTGAATGTCTAGGTCCATAGTACAAAAGTCTTTTAATAGACATATTATTCCCAAAAGTGAAAGAAGGCCATTCTCCAACTAATGGTCCTATCTTATTATCAGCTAATAGGACTGGCCAATTCTTCCTAATGACATTACAAAACTGTTGAACATTACTATAATAGGTAAAAAAGAACCTAGAAATCCTTCTGTGCATCTTAGTTGGTTACGGTGAGCATTATATGGTCTTGAAGATAAATAAGGGGCACCTCTATCTTTCTTTCTACAAATAGTCTCTGAATACGTATGCACAATATGCTGATGGCAGTAACCCCTAGCAAAAAAACATCATTAAGAGTGCTCAAAGCTCCCTCAAATATACAATCATTGGTAGAAAGTCATGACACCCTCAAAGACTGACCTTTAAGTATACTGGAAAAAATATGCGGAGGATGCATACTGGAACGATGCAACACCCCATTTTTTCCAACAAGGTTTCCTATACATCCTGGTCTCCAAACACCCAAATTCATTTTTAAAGATAATTGCATCTAAAAAATCAATAGATGTCAATGAATGGCATAAAGTAAAATTGAGAAAACCAGAAGTACTTTCAAGATAGTTAACAAAACCAGAAAGTTCATCCATATTACCTGCCCATAGGACAAAAACATCATCCACAAATATGGCATAATGCTTAATAAAACCTTCATAAGGGTTATTGTTATGTATATCCTCATTCTCCTATTGCAACAACACCAAGTTGGCATAGCTGTTGGCACAAGGAGTACCCATGGCTACTCCCAATTTCTTAAAGAAATATTGATTCTCAAATAAAAATATATTATTATTCAATATCAAATCCAAAAGTGTACAAATTACTGTGACCATATTATGAGAGTTTATACTGTTATGAGTCAAAAACATTCTACTAGAATCAATACCATCTTGAGTGGGAATAACTGTGAATAGTGTCTTAATATCAACTGTCACCAACAAATAACTACAGACATCAAGATCAGAAACTGCAGTAAATAACATAGAAAGAAAATTTTGCGTATCCTTAAGAACAGAGGGAGCATTAGCAGCAATAATTTAAGTTTACTTTCCACAAATACAGAAAGGGGTTCAGTAATCTAGCCACGTACTGAAACAATAGGATGTAGAGATAGATTATAAACACTTTTATAGATTTTAGGGAGGCCATGTATCACAGGAACAAGAGGATGTTCAACCTTAAGAAAATCATAGGTGTTCATATCAATAAGCCCACACATAATTAAATCATACAAGTCATTCTGTATGGTACGTATACATTTATCAACATCTTTGGACAAAATGTTCATATAAATGGCAGAATCATTAGGCATAGCACTCATATTGGCTAAATAATCCTCCCTGTTCAAAACAACCACAGCCCCACTTTTATCTGCAGGTCTAATGCTGATGGAAAGTTCTGTCTGTAACTGCTGTAAGGCTGACTTTTCATCCATGCTTAAATTATAAAAGTGCTCACCTGATGAATGAAACAAATCAGAAATATAATTTTCACATAGCTTAACAAAGACTTCTAAAGAAGTAGCCATAGAGGCAGGTTGGTGGCAACGCATGAAGCTTCGGAAACCATCCAGGTGCAACTAACCATAGGCAAAACTGCTCTACAAATTGTAGCATGCTACAGGCCACCCTCTCAAACTCAGGAACCCCACACAGCCTTCCTGAAGACACTGGAGGGTATAAATGTATCTCCAAACACCATCATATTGGGTGACTTCAACTACCCGAATATAGACTGGGAACATTACTCAAGCCCTAACTTTCTAGCCCAACGGTTCCTGGAGTTCATAAATTCAAATGCCATGGAACAGCTAGTCACTGTTCCCACGAGAGGAGAAAATATACTAGATCTCATTGTCACAAACATGGGGACAAAATGCTCCACACCGGAAGTATATCCCTCATTGGTGAGATCTGATCATAAACTAATCTCACTGGAAATCCACATCCCGCCCCCACCCCAAACAAAAGACCATAGTGAAGAACTTCTCTAAAGCAAACTTCACACTACTCAAGACTGGTGTGGTATCCTTCAAGGCCCCTGAGTCAGAGGAAACCACAACCCAAGCTGCGGAAGCCCTTACAAATGCCTTCTATGAACACCTCCAGGACTGCATGGATCAGGCAATCCCAAATAAAACCAAGACTCTTTCCACAAAGGGCAAACGTCCAGTCTGGTGGACCCCAGCCATTAACAAACTTTACAATAAGAGGAGAAAGCTATTACATGATAGAACAAAATCCATAAAAGGGAAGTCACCCTGATCATTATTAGTAAAAAATACGAGCACTCATAAAATCAACTAAGGCCAATTTTGAGAGAAAAATTGCCATGGATTCAAAGGACAATCATAAGGCCTTTTTCAGCTATGTTAGGAACCTGGGTGGAAACTCACAGATATGCTCAGAATTAGTCCAAAATGATACAAAAATCACTGAACCCACAGACATTGCCAACATACTGGCAGACAGGTTCAGTGCAAACTTCACCCCTCTCCCCTAAAGGAGAGATAACTATCCCAGCCGAGTGTAGCCTCCCGGACATCTCAAATGCGCAGGTGAAAGCTGCTCTCTCTAAAGCTAAAACACAGCATCAATGGGACCGGATGGTGTCCCCGGCTGTGTGCTACACGAGCTAAATGAGGAATTAAACCCGCACATAAGGCAGCTGTTTAATCTCAGCCTTACCACAGGATACGTGCCCAAGGAGTGGCGACGGCAACTGTGGTCCCACTCCACAAAGGTGGCGCCTCACGGACCCTGGTAATTACCGCCCCATAAGCTTAACAAGTCTAGTCTGCAAAGCTATGGAGAGGATCATAATGGAGCTCATAAACAAAGATATAGGGGACTTGCAGACATTGGACCCGACCCAGTTTGGCTTTGTCAAGGGAAGATCATGCCTTTTGAACTTGGTCGACTTCTTCGAAATAGTCACCAAGGCCGTTGATGAGGGAAAGGTAGTCCATACAGCCTACCTTGACCTTGCAAAGGCTTTCGACACAATACCCCACTCGGGTATTGTAGAAAAACTTACCAGCTTAAATGTAAACCCATATGTCACAAGATGGGTTGCAAACTGGCTTAAGGACAGAACCCACAGGGTTAGAGTTGCTGGCGCTGTGTCAGACTCCAAGCCGGTCACAAGTGGTGTCCCACAGGGCTCGGTCCTTGGCCCCCTATTGTTTGGCATCTACTTCTCAGAAGTACAGGCCAACATGGGAGGACTTTGGCTGACAAAGTTTGCAGATGACTGCAAACTGGGCCATAGTGGAAAGTGCATCGGACACGGATATCCTTCAGAAGGGACTCACTGAAACAGATAGCTGGTGCCAGAGCCATGGCCTGAAGTTAAACGCCAAAAATGTATAGTCATACCCTTCGGGAAAAACAAGGTAACCCCAAGCTACCATATAGGTGGCAATCCACTAAGCACAGAAGAGGTTATCAGGGACCTGGGGACCCAGGTTGACAGTGGCCTTTCTTTTGACACTCACATTGCTAAAGTGGTTAGAAAGACCTTCTACATTGCCCACCTGATCATGAAGGGATTCACATCCAGATCTAGTGAGGTCATTGTTCCCTGTACTCTTCACTTATCAGACCAATGATCGAGTACAATGCCCCATTCGGGATGTATCTCACCCGACATCTGCAGCAATTGGAGAGACCCCAAAGTTCCTCACCAAAAGGATAAAGGGACTCCAAAATCTGTCATATGCTGCCAGATTGAAGAAACTCCAGCTCTATTCAGTCGCATACCGTCTGCTCAGAGGTGACATGTGCCTGACATACAAGGCCATGTCCAACCCGGAGTTAATGGACATGCTCCACCTCAAAAAATCCAAATCCACCAAAACCACTAGAGCAAGCGACTTAAACCTTAGCACGGATATAAATAGGACGTGCTGGAGGGATAGATTTATCACTCAGAGACTCCCTATGCTGTGGAATAAAATCCCGGTCCATGTGAGGCAGAGCACCTCGCTGACTCTGTTCAAGAGAAATCTAGACCTGTGGATGGGAGATCGTAGGTTTACCCCGGGAATCATCTCTGGGTCACTGCTGGACAGAGGCACAACAAACTAATGGGCACAGTATTTTTTCATATAAGGGGTGGCGTAAGCCACAATAATTTGGGCTAGGCTTATAAATGCCTTAGGGCAGATAGCCTAGTATAAACCTATGAACCTATGAACCTATAAAACACTAGGCTTACGAAAACCATGACTAGAAAAAGAGGGGTTCTGCTTACCAAAAACAGACTGTAGCATAACCCCCCCTAGCAAATAGCCTAACATCAACCACAAGGTCTGTAAGGTCCAATTTATTAGTTGGAGAATGGCCTTCTTTCACTTATAGGAATAATATATCTATTAAAAGATTTCTGTGTTATGGATCTAGACATTCGGGATCCGCAGTATCTGGCACGGAAGGTACATTTCCCTGCCATAACTGTAAGGCATGCTCTTCTGTTTCTTCAGACATTTACTTTATTCATCCAGTTTCTGGACATGTTTTTTTCCTCAGGTTCATAGCCACTTGCAGGAGCAGCAATTTGGTTTACTTTGCCATGTGCTGTTCCTGTAGTGGTTTCTATGTTGGGATGACTACACATCGGTTCAGGTAACGTATATTTGAACATTTAGGTAACATTCATAATGTTTTGACAAATGCTTTAGCCAATCGTGCTGTGTCCTTTCCAGGACACAATATATTTAGATTTAGAGTTTTAGAGTTGCTTTCTCCCAGTGTTAAAAGGCATGAGTTTAATAACTATGTAGAAATGTGTGAGCTGAAATGAATCATTTCTTTGCAGGCACATAAAACACCAGGGATGAATTCTGGAATTCTGCTCAAGCTTACTTTGGTAATGAGGCAGTGAATGTCATTGGTTAGTTTTTATTGTTTTATTAGTAACTAAGGTTGATTGGTTATTTTTTGTTTTAAATTGAATGTAGTTTTTGCATTTTTTATATGGTCTGATGAAGTGGCAACCTCGCAAAAGCGCTAACCTGTTGTAATAAATTCTTACTATATTGTGCCTTCATGTTCACATTTGCGCACTGTGTAGTTTGACTCACATTTTTATTATTCTGGAAGCATCTATGCAATTTCTTGGAAAGCTTCAGGATATCCTTCTTGAAAACCCCCCCCCCCACCTTTGTTGAGTCTACATTTTGTAGACACAATGTCAAGGATACTCTAATCAGGAGTGAGCAAGATGGAAAAAACTCGTCTACCACTGGGATCCATTTCTCTACACCTCAGAGTTCCTTTTTGTATAACCAGAAGGATGGAAAACATTTTTGTTTCCCAAAGTCTCTGAGTTTTTCCAAGGACATATCTGGTGACAGGACGCATCTCCTCATCGCAGGGCAGAGGGTGGGACTTCAATTGACATAACCTAAAAGGCAGAAGCAGACTGCAGAACCAAGGGTTTTGAGGTCCTTTCACTGACTTTCCAGCATTTCTGAAAGACTACCAGACTGCCCTTCTCTCAAGGCATTTGGGGGACACTTAACTCTCCACCCTAATGCCCAGAAGGCCATCACTCCTGATTCTTAGGTGTTGAGAATAATAACCAGTGTCTCTTGCATTCCCTTCACATCCCTTACAAACTAGAAATCCAAGACCCTTCCAGATGTTCCACCCCAACAAAGAAGGTTGCAGCACAGGAAATATTAAAGCTGCTGAAAGAGTAATCCAGAAGTTCCCACCAGATCAAACAGGATCCAGAATGTACTAAAGATACTTTTTTCAGTACAAAAAAAGAACAGGAACCTAAGGCCAACATTGGACCTAAGCCAATTGAATTGGTTTGTCAAACAGACATCATCCCAGATGGTTATGATTCAGTCCTTATTCCATCTACTGAGAAATAATGACTGGATGTCCTTGGTGGACCTACAGGATGCCTACTATCACATCATGATAGCCTGGCAGTCCAGCAGGTTCCTACATTTCCAATTAGGACCATCACTCAAATAACCAGGCTTCCTTTGTCCAGACTGTCATCTTTATGTCTTGAAGCTTCATAAGCCTTACATCATAAGAGTCCTCTGGAATATCTGATTCTCTATCTGTTGGGGTCCATAGCAGCTTCTATTACTCTAGTTCCACAAGCAAGGTTTTATATGAGAGTATTCCAGTGGACTGTATCATATGGTGACTGACTTCCCTGCTGACCTCCGTGGCACACCGTTTCCCCAGTCAACTGCCACAGTAGCTATGGATGCTTCTTCTCTGGGGTGGTGTGGTGGGCATTTTGAAGGGAGGATGGTCCAAGGTACCTGGTCCAAACTGAGGCAATTTTCACATTAATGTTCTGGAGATGCAGGCAGTCAAGTTGTGAAGAATTATGTGCTGTCTTCTGTTGCTTCCTTCTTATTATTTACATTTGCATGCAAGCACACCACAGTATGTTAACTCTTAGTATGAACAGCTACTTTTAAATACTGGATTGTACTAAGTACAATAAATACACGGAGGCAAACTGCTTCAGTAAACTGCTTTAGTTAATACGACATTTCTGTTACATTTGACTTTTGGTTCTACAATCACACAACACAAATGCTGTTAGCTCTCTATAATAAATTCCCAAATTCTGTTTAAGCATAGTTACATTTATACCAGAAGATCTGGTATTTTTCCAGAGTCTGATGTAAAACAGTTCTTTCTTTGTATAACAGTTTTTCTTTGTTCTTTTAATTTATGATTTGTCCTTTCTTTAAGCTTGGTTGTCCAAGGAAATTCAGTTATCAGAAATATGGTGTTACAGCACTATCTGTGTTTCATCTTTATCTTGCTTGATGTTTACTTCAAGGATGCCCTTGCAGCTGCCATCTACGCAGTTATTTTTACAGACTTTGTTTCTCAATAACATACTCCTTCACATGGATGCCAAACTATAACTATGCTATGCCAACACATTTACTACTTTTTATTTTTCAGCATTTTACACTATTTCTAAATGAACCCTTTACATTTCATTTTATTCTTGCAGCTTTTATTCAAGCTGATAATCATGCTAGCAGTAGTTTGAAAAGACAGTATATACTATATAGAACAGAGTATTCTTTCAGTTCCCCATTTTTTTGCTTTGTAGAATGGACTAAACTTTAGTTAAAGAAAAGATTGCATTTGTTTCATCAGCATTGCTACTTACAACATTTACCACTTTGCTCATATTTACAATCATAACTTGAGTTATTGCAACTCTTTGTAACCTGCAGCATATAAAACAATTGTAAGCTGTTATTATTATTATGACTTTTAAAACTATTAACACAGGATGTATTAACCAATTTACAATTTGTTCCCAGATGATTACCATTCTTTAAATATGTCCCACCAATTATGGGCAATGTCAGCTTCTGTTTTTGCCTTTTACTATTAACACTGGGTTATTTGAAAGCACACATACAAACTGTGGTGCCACTTTAACAAACATTTTGAAATTTGAAGGCAGTATTGTCCATTTATACTAAATTGTAATCTCTCTATCAAAGATACTTGTAATGATTTACTAAATGATAGGATTTTTTGTGCTTGTAAATGTATAATCTGTGAGATATCTTGTTTTACTAGTTTTTATGCCAAGGTCTTTTAAATCTGCATTTGGTATCTTTAAAACTTGGAAATGTAATATTGAAGTGCAATATTGTCTTTTGGTATTGTTGTCCTATCATGGTACAAATGGATGGTACTTTTACCACTTGTTCTGCATGAAATACTGGTTTATTACCCAGAATGGTAAGTATTTTAACCCGTGGTCCTTTTTCTTGTATTACTGTGCTGTCTATACAAATAAACAGAGTACTGGTAGAAATCATACCCTTTTCTTCCTCTGAGTTTATTCTTATTTTTGTGTCATTGTCTACACACTGTGACATTTTTGCATGATGTCTTCCCTTGTCAGAACTGTTACATTTTCAGGGGGTAATGTACAGCATTTAATAGAAATAGAGCTATTTATTGAAATGTTTGTCAGTCTTTGTTTGTTTCTCTACTTTTATGTGTGCCTGACCTTGTTTAGCTACCCATGCTGTTATATTTGTGTTAAATGCTATTTTTTTAAACGTACATGCTGTATGCTTTTTACAACTGAAATTGTCTTGTTTTTTTTTACTAAGTTTTATTCGGGAAATATTGTAATTCCCTCTGTTTTGATGTTCAGAATGATGCAAATGAAATGCAGATGTCTGTGTTGAATGCTGCGTGCCTTGTCTCACAGCTGCATTTTTATCTATAGTCCTTGAAGCATGTTCCAGACACTGAACATTCAACTTGTTTCAAGCTGTACCAGAGTATATGTATGCTAACAAACAGAAATACATGTATTTAACTAACTATATTATTTTTACATGTATTATAGCAACAGATGTGTGTAAACTTAAACCTGACTATATGCCCACCAGTCTTTTTTTCCAAATTTTTCAAAAAGTGAATATCTGCTTCATTATCTGGATGTTCATTGTCAACTCCATTTTTATTTGTATTGTACAAAGGACTTTAGAAACAGTGATTAACTATTTGTCTCCTTTTCTAAGGCTAAACAGTGTCTAAAGTTACCCTGTCCAGGTGGCTATTTGTCTCTCATTTCAAGCTTGATCTACAGTCTAGGTCCAGAGGTTTCTTTGGTTCTACCATTCTCCAGAATATCCTTCCATAGTGCCCAATGGGATTATTCTAGTTGGGGACTCTGTTTCACCTATTGAGGTGGATGGAAAAGACAACACTGGATATGAAAATTATTTAATTACCACAGTGATAGATCCATATTGCCTTCTTCTGTCCATCTCAACATTCCTGACCATACTGGTCTTCACTGATTCATCTTGGAGGCTTGCTTGGTTCATAGGTTCATAGGTTCATAGATTAGTACTAAGCTAACTGCCCTTGAGAGCCATTCTAAGCCTAGCCAATTATCCCTTGTGAGACTCAATCTCTGCACCTTGTGTTTGTAAGGTAAATACCTTAACCATTAGGCCACCCTCCCAACCCTGCAATTCTATTTAGTGTGCTCTTTGTAGTTGCAGTTTTCTGTTTTTGTAATATTGTTTCACATTTCAAGGTACTTGGGGGCAGACTCAATCTCAGGACAGTAGAGGTGCAGTACATTATGGGAGGGGAAGGAGCTTGAGCCTTGAAACTGAAGTTTAGCTGATGGCCTCAGATCTGTACAGATGTGATATCCCCACCCACTGAGACAAATGGAAGAAGATAACACAGATATATCATTATGGTAAGCAGATAAGTTTCAAAGCCCTTACCCTTTGGGCTATCTACTGCTCTAAGGGTATTCATAAAGCATTGAACTTCCGTGATAGCCTACTGTAGACTGCAAGGCATTCAGATTTTAACTTATTTAGGCAACTTGCATATCTTTGCTAAGTTGTTTTCAAAGTGCCAAGAATCTCTCACTTGGATAATGGGATCACCTACACAGGTTAGAATTCCAAGAAGACATTCAGACACCTCACAGGATTGTTTTCTTGGGGGTGTCTCCTGGACACTTCAATTGAAAGAGCTTTTCTTCCACAGAAAAAAATATATCTGTATTTAGATCTATTCTTGAGGTTTTCCACCCAGATTTCTATCTCAGCAAAGGACTTCCTCAGGTTCTGGACCTCATGGCACCTATGATAATCAAGACTCCCCATAAGAAAGATCCAATGGTATCTGAAATCTCTGTCATCCCAGCATCAACATCCCTTGACTTCAGATTCCAGTTTTGAGGTTTGTGAAAAGGGAATTTATGAGTACTGTTACTAAATTTCTCAGAATCCAGTTCTCCCATTCTCCCACCTGCTCCAGCGCACTCAGTCACAACAGATGCCTCTGGCTTAGCTTAGGCATCGATGGTAATAAAACTGCAGGGTCTTTGGAGAAAAAAAGACAGACCAAAACACATAAACATAAAAGAGGTGTTTGTTTTTATAAATACTTTCAACTCTCTCTCTCAATCATCTGTGGTCCCCAGGACCTCTACAACTGTTTACAGAAAACACTATAGTGATGTGGTACATAAGCAAGCAAGATGGACACAGATATTACCCTTTGTGCAGATAGGAATGATACCCTGGGATATAGCTTTTCAGCATAATCTCACTCAACATGAATCTTACATTCTGTCAGATCAAAATTATGTGGCAGACAGTCTGAGCAGGACCAGGACAGACCCTCATAAATGGAAACTTAATCAAAAGGTCATCCAATATTTGAGTCACCTGTGAGGGACACCTCAAGCAGATCTTTTCTGCCTCTGCACTAAATGATCAGATGACAAAATTCTGCTCCAGGACTACATGCAAGAAGGCCTGGAAGGTAGATGTTTTTCCTTAGAAGGGAATGTTGCTCTATGCTTTTCCACCCTTTCCACTAATATTCAAGGTAATTCTGAAGATTCAGAAGAACTCTCCAGAGATGACTGTGGTGACTCCTTTCTGTCCCAGGCAATAGTGGTTCTCTCTTCTTCTGGAAATGGCCAGTGGCAATTACTGCAAGCTTCCACACAGACTGGATTTACCTGTACAAGACCAGGGTTGTTTAATACATCCTGGCCCCAAATAACTGCAACTGGCTGCCTGCATAGTAAAATACCTTTTGTATACCTTTTTTCTGAGGATGTGCAGCAGGTCTTAAAGGAGGTAAGAAAAGCTGCCACTAGAAAATCATATATTAGCAAATGGAAAAGGTTTACCAGCTGGTGTCAAAAAAGAACCAGCACCTATTCAAGGCTGGTGTTTCTCAGGTTCAACATTATTTGCATTATTCTATCCTGTAGTTCACAGATTCATAGGTTTATACTAGGCTAATGACCACCAGGGTCTTTATAAGCCTAGCCATGCAACCCAACCCAGTTGTGTCCCTGAGTTTTTTGGACACCTATATAATGGGGTGAGTTAGTAAGGAGGTAGCTAAATGTTATGTGGTGGGGTATGTTAGGTGAGGGTTAATTTATTTACTGTCAACCTCTGTCCATCAGAGACATTGTGGCCAGACTCGGGGTGAATTTACAATTTTCTACCCAGTGATCAAGGTATCATTTGAACAAGGTCAGGGATGAACTCTGCTTCACATAGATAGAGAACTTATTCCATGGCACTGGGGTCCTTTGAGACACATATCGGTCTTTCCAGCATGCCCTGTTTAGTTCACAGGCAAAGTTCAGGCCATTGGATCTAGTGTTTCTGCTGCTATTTGTTTTGCAGATGTGTAAGAGATCCATCAGAGCTGGATGTGAGGATGTCTTATATGCCAGGTGTAGGTTGCCTCTCGGAAACCTGTTACAGACTGAGTACCGAGATAAGGGCCTTAATGCAGTCTGTGCTGGACAGGGTATTCATACACTGAATTCTCCTGGTAAGGAACCTTTGAGGGTATTCCAGCTGTTGCAAGTGCCTGGGTATGTATATGCCAAAGGGGGCATTTTACTCAATGATATGTCTGATAAGAGCTGGGTAGAGTGATTCTATAACTTCCTTAGACCTGGATGCATACTCTTGCTTATGAGATGGGCAACATAAAATGCTTTTTTTACTATCTTGGCTATGTTTTGGGCCAGATTACTGTCTACATATGTTCCCAAATTCCTAACTATTGGATCAAATCTTAGGGGTGTTTTATTGATGGAGTAATTAGCTTGGGTGGATGATTTCAACAAAGGGCACTGTAATGTATTTCTTTGCTTTGAGTTTTAATCTATGGCTTTGGCATCAGTTTTTTTTGTGTTAGACCCTCTTGTAGGATATTGGTGACATGGAGGGGGGGGGGATCTATGATAGGTCCCAGTTTACAGTCATTTGCAAACTAGCCTTGACTTCTGAGAAGTAGATGCCAAACTAGAGTAGGCCCAACATGGAACCCTGGGGTACTCCATGAGTGACCAGTCTCCTGCTGGAGGTGGTCTCACCAATCCTGACTTCTTGGGTCTTGTCTGTGAGACATTCAGCAATCCATCAAGTTATGTAGGGATTTAGGCCTAGTTCTAGAGTTTATCAACAATGCCTGAGTGTGAGGTATTGTACCAAACCCCTTGGCCAGGTCATGGTAGGCAGTATGCACAGTTTTCCCCTCATCCATAGCATTAGTGTCCCACTGGAAAATGTCTAACAGGTTAAGTAGGCAAGAACCTTCCTTAAAGTCAAACTGTGATGAGTTCAGTGTCTGTAGGTTGCCAATGTCCTTGTTGATAATTTCTATGATAATTCATTCCATGGATTTGCATATTAGACTTGTCAGACTGATGGGTCTGTAGTTCCCTGGGTCAGTTGATAGTCCACCATTATGACCTGGCACATAGCCTGTTTTGAGGCTGTTAATAAAGATTGCCTCATGTGGTCCTAGTAAGTCACATTTTAGGCTATTTAGGAGACAACTAGGGATATTGTTGGGGCTCATTGAAGCAATGCTTTTGGTCTTAGCGAGCAACACCAGGACATGCTCCCTGTTGATAGTTAAGGAATATGCTAGAAGGGATTTCCCAACAGGGAGTGGGGGTAGTGGAGGGGAGTAGGGGTGTAGTTAAAGCTAAAGTTATCAGCCAGTAGATTTGCTATGTCAGCCTGTTTATTGAAGGTTGTGCCACTTACCACTAATTCTGCAATTTGATGAGTGCAGATTGCAGAACTAGTGCTGAATGGCACAAACTTCACTAGTTTTGCAATCTGTTGAAGTTTCCTGACATAGCTGAAGAAGGCCTTGTGATTCACTTTAGTCTGAGAAGCTATTCTGACTCCATAATTGTCTTTGTTGTACTTTATTACACCTATTAATTTCTTGTTTAATTGAATCAGAGAGCTCATGTCTCTATAAGAGTTGCTGTTTCTGAATTTGGCCATGACTTTTTTCTTTTGCCATATACTCTGTTAAGGAAAGGATTCCATCAGTGGGATTTGTCTTTTGGTATCAGATCTGGACTTAATTCTGGAAGGTGCAGCAGCCTCAGTGCAGTCATTTACATGTTTGTAGAGGGTTTCTGTGAATAATTCTGCATAAGTAGCCATGCTCTCATTGTGGGGGGTGGGGGGCTCATGCATTTTGACAAACTGTCACTTAATAAGGTGTAGTTTGCTTTAGAATAGTTCCTATTACTGTTTAGTTAGGTTTTTCAGGTTGATTTTTATTTCAAAGGAGACAGCTTTGTGTTCCAGCCTTACCAATGAGGATGTGATATGAGGCGGGGGGAGTGCAATGTTTTACTGTATTGGTGAGCACTAGGTCCAATATGTTTGATGTTCTGGTTGGTATGTGGTCGAAGGTGATTGTGTTGATAAAGTCCAAGAAACTTGGTGCCTGTGATTTGGAGTCAGTATAAGTTTCCCAGCCTATACAAATGCAGATTTTTTAAAATCCCTCTGCTCTGGGCAAAAGTCCCTAGCTCTCTGGGTGGTGTGTGGACCCTTCTAAGTCCTGTGTGGAGACACAGCCAGTCCCTCCATTTTGAAACCCTGTAAGGCTAATGATATCCTACTGAATAGTAGGGAAACTCAACTTAGAAGCCCCTCAAGATCTACCTGGACCCTTCACTTTCAGCCTTACTGTCTTCTAAGTCCTGTGTGGAGAGACAGCCAGTCCCTCCATTTTGAAACCCTGTAAGGTGAATGATATCCTACTGAATAGTAGGGAAACTAAGCTTAGAAGCCCCTCAAGATCTACCTGGACCCTCCACTTTCAGCCTTACTGTCTTCTAAGTCCTGTGTGGAGACACAGCCAGTCCCTCCATTTTGAAACCCTGTAAGGCTAATGATATCCTACTGAATAGTAGGGAAACTCAACTTAGAAGCCCCTCAAGATCTACCTGGACCCTCCACTTTCAGCCTTACTGTGTAGGTGTTATCCTACAGTATATGTATGATTTAATCTATAACCTTGTGAATGTGATAACTCTAAATTCTGGTGTCTGCATTTAAATTCTAAACTATTTTGTAAGGGCCAGCACACCCGTGGAACTACCCCCCCCTACCATCCTTTATTAACCTATCCCCCCTCCACTTACTATCCTAGTGGAGTTAATGCTTTCCCCACTGTATCCAATAGAGGGCATCAAATCTTAGGTTTTGGAATACCATCTCTCACTGGCTGTAGAAACCAACTAGCACGATAGACCAGCTAGACTCTGCTAGCTGTGTTTGTACTCTCTTTTCATGTACTTACCCCTTATCCCACGACTGCTTTAATAAGGAAATTATCCTAGGTTAGTCTGGGAGCCTAATAAATTTACACCTTTAACTATCACTACTTTTGCTACTGGCCCTCTCTATTATCCAGCTGTAAAACCTCCTCTCCTGCCTTTGGCACTTTCTATAAATATCTCTCTCTCTGCTATTAAACTGTTTTATATAACTGTCTCCCCAGCATAGCTATACCTCTGCTCACCTGTTTTCTCTGCTACTTAGAAACAGTTTGTCTCTTACCCTTCATATGCCTGTAGACCTTGGTCTCTCTCCATAACTGATTGCCTCTCAGCCTCTCTCAGCTGTAACCCGCTTCGTTTGCCCTGCGGGCATACTCCGCTCCCCTACCCCCAATTCCCACCCACCCCCAGTGCTCCTACACTTACACTTCTTTAAACCACACCCTCACTATCACCCAACCAATCCCATACATTACCTCATCCCACATAATTCACCACACCCCTATCTTCTAATAATCACACACAATTAGCCACTCCCTAAGGTATCTTTCCTCCTACTCTCAACTTGTATACATAGTTCCCCCACTCTCCTCTTCCTGTATCCTTTTATCTTCCTCTCATCCACATCTTGCTCCCTCTTGCATCCCTATACTTGAGTTCTTACTGTATAATGTCCTCTAAAATGCCCCCCCCTAATCTTTCCAAGCTAACACTCACAATTATACCCTCAACTACCCTCATCTCAACCTACCTTCTTACCTCCTTTGAAAAACTACACTATCTCCATCATAACCATTCTCACAAACAAACTGCAATCTACACACAAATATCCTTCAATAGACATTCTAACATTACTTCCACTTCCAGTTACCTACTTACCACAGACTCTCCCACATTAAACATAACCTAAACTCAGAAAAAAATTGAAAATCATTACCTACCTTGGCAACTATTCAGTAACAAAACTAAATATTCCCTCCTTAAAAGATGGTGATGTCCACCCCAACCCTGGTCCTACCAACCCTACAATCCAAACAACTCACCCTAAACTCAATAGTTCTCTCCTAATAGGGCATCTTAATATCCAAAGCATCAATAATAAAATAGCTCACCTTCATGCCCTCCTAGATATTCACTCCTTTGATATTCTCTGTCTTACTGAGACTTGGTTGAAACCAGAAACCAAAGATAATGAAATTATTCCCCAGGGCTATAATATAGTTAGACAAGACAGAACAAAACGTAAAGGTGGTGGAGTAGCAATTCTATTTATAAATGGACTTCATATCTCTACCCTACCATCTAATCCAACCCAGAATAGCAATGCAGAAGTCCTCATTACTAAGCTTCAAATCAATGCAAAAAAGTCTTTATACATTATCTGCATTTACATACCACTCGGAAACAATATCACTACAATAGAATATTTACTCTGATGGGTGTCTTCTACCTACCCCCAAGAAACAATAATACTAGGTGACTTTAATATGGACTGGAAAAGTGTTAGTGCTGAAAGTCCTACCTCTCATATTAACCTCCATGGCTTTAACCAAACCATAACTTCTACAACCAGAATTAACTAACCTAATAAGAAAGAGAGTACCTTAGACTGGATACTCATAAATAATGTGAAACAAACTTATAAAGTAGGAACTCTACCAGATGATCTAAGTGATCATTCCTTGACATACATCACAAGAGAAAAAAATGATTTTCCAAACCTCCCCATCATTAGGACAGTACGCTCTACCAAACACTAAGGCAGAATTATTCCAAACTGAGCTTAGAGCATGTAACTGGAACCCTTTAAAATCCCTTCCACTTGAAGAGGCTGTAAAGTATTTTAACACTTTATTCTTATCTATCCTGGATAAGCATGCTCCTAAACGTCCCATAAGAATGAAGTCTAACCCAGCCCCATGGCTTTCTAATGAAACTAGAAATCAAATTCTACTTAGGAACAAGGGGCATCATCCTGTTTAACCAATCTGGAGTTGTATTTGCTGCTAATGTAGATCAAGGCACCTCCACCTTTAGTCCCTGTCTGTGCTGCTGTTGGCCTAAATGTATGGAGAGCACTGTAGCCTTTCACTGTTGGAGTACTTTATGTGGCTTTAAACCAAGTCTCGGTAACAGCATAGATGTCTACATTCTTCAGCGTGAGGAGAGCTTGCAGGGTGTGGAGTTTCTTGTTTAGACTCCTAGCATTCAGCATTAACACCATAAGGTTGTCTTTAGTTTTTTTCATTTGGTATGCTGGTAGGCTTGTCATTTTGACATTGCCTAAAAAGGCTCTAAAGAGATGGATAAAGTTTTAGTATGTATCCAAAATCCCAGGGTGAATAGGTGCAGACCATCCTTCATAAAGCAATATGACCTGTTAACCATGTTCTCCTACACTAATAGAGATTGGATCTACCTGGAATGACACCAGAAACTAAGCCAAGTATTGAAATCAATAATTTTCTGCTCATGTTGTGGCATCATCCTTGGTGAAAGTAGAATGCTGCTCAGTGCAAGGCATGTACCTATCTGTAACACATATTCGGGGAGATCCATAATGTCTCTTTTCATATAGTCCAGTGAGGCACACCTCAGGTCATTTATACCCACATGGACTATGATAGAATCATATTGGTACCTGTGGTGTAGTGACTCGAGTGCATGCATGATACTGCAGATCCTACATCCAGACAGGCAACAAACTATTATCTTCTCTTGTCCAGCCTGGTGAGTGGAGTATCTGTGTGTCATACTATAGAATCCCCTATGACAAGAGTACTAGGCAAAGTGTCTGCTTGTGTTATGGGCTTTGTTTTTTGGGGGATCAATGGGTGTAGGCTTATGTGTGGTGTTAGCTGTTGCTTTTTGTGTGTCCTTTAGTGATTGCTGAGGGTTGGTGTTGCAGTTTGATGGCTTAGGAGGCCTTTGAGATTTGGGAAGGTTTCTTTTAAATGCCTCGGCATAAGAAGGTCTATGTGTGTGGTAAGCAGTATGTATGAAGGATGTATTGTGGGCTTGTGTGTGTGTTCTTAACAACCTTGTTTGTAAGCGAGATTTTTTCTCCAAGGAAGTAATGTATGTACATCTCTTGCATACTGGGTTAGTTTCATTGAGGATTAAAAGGTTGTTTGAGTACATGAAACAATTGCTACATTGTATCATAGGTTCATAGGTAGGTACTAGGCTATCTGCCCGAGGGTATTTATAAGCCTAGCCAAAGTATGTCGGCTTTCACCACCCCATTGATTAATTAAATGATCCTCTGTCAAGCAGAGCCAGTGAAGTGATCCCAGGGGTGTATTTTCTGTTACCCATCCACTTGTCAAGGTTTCTCTTGAAGAGTGTTAGTGAGGGGCTCTGCCTAATGTAGTTTGGAATTTTGTTCCAAAGCATGGGGAGTCTCTGTGACAGGAATCTATCCCTCCAGCGTGTTCTATTTATTGTTGTGCTGGGGTTTAGCTCAGTAAAGCGCGTGACTCGCGGTGACTTGGATTTCTTTAGGTGGAACATGTCCATCAGTTCTAAGTTGGACATGGCTTTGTAAGTCAGGCAGAGATCACCTCTGAGTAACCGATATGTCACTGAGTACAGCCGGTGTTTTTTCAGTTGGGCTGCATAAGACATATGTTTGAGGCCAGTAATCCTCTTGGTGAGGTACTTTTGTGGTCTCTCCAGCTGTTGGAAGTGTCTTGTGAGGTACATCCCAAATGGGGCATTGTACTCTATGATGGGTCTGATGAGTGATGAGTAGAGGGGCACTATAACCTCTTTATTTCTAGATGTGAACCCTTTAGTAATTAGATGGGCCACATAGAAGGATTTCCTAACTACTTTGGCAATATGATTGTCAAAGGAGAGATTACTATCTACCTTGGTCCCCAGATCTCTTATTAAGTCTTCTGTATTAAGGGGGCTGCCACCTATGTGGTAATTCATGGGTGTTTTTTTTTTTTTTTCCAAATGGGACCACTATGCATTTTTTGGCATTTAGCTTGTGGCCATGACTTTGACACCAGGTGTCCATCTCAGTAAGACCCTTTTGAAAGATGTCTGTGTCAGCTGGAGAGTCAATTATGGCCCCCAGTTTGCAGTCATCGGCAAAATTGGTTAGCCATAGTCATTCTGTGTTTGCCTGTACTTCTGAGAAGTATATGCCAAACAGTACGGGTCCCAGGACCGAGCCTTGCGGTACACCACTTGCGAATGGTTTAGAGTCAGACCTGGAGCCTGCTATTCTTACCGTGTGAGTTCTGTCTGTAAGTCAGTTGGCAACACATCTCGTGACGTAGGGGTTTATATTCAGGCTGGTGAGTTTTTCTGTGGGGAATGGTGTCAAAAGCCTTGGTGAGGTCAAGTTAGGCTGTGTGAGCAACCATTCCCTCATCTATGGCCTTGGTGACTGTCTCAAAAAAGTCAATGAGGTTTAGTAGGCATGATCTGCCCTTAACGAAGCTGAACTGGGTCAGGTCGGGTCAAGTGTTTGGAGGTTCCCAATGTCTTTGTTAATGAGTTCCATGATGATGCGCTCCATAGCCTCGCAGACCAGGCTAGTCAGGCTTATGGGGGGATAGTTACCAGGGTCAGTTGTGGCCCCTCCTTTGTGGAGTGGAATAATCATTGCTGTGCGCCATTCTATGGGCATATAGCCTGTGGGGAGGCTGAGGTTGAACAGCTGTTTAGGTGGGGGGGGGGTAGTTCATTCTGTAGTTCGTGCAAGACGCAGCCTGGGACACCATCTGGCCCCATTGATGCTGTGTTTTTGGCTTTTGAAAGGGCTATTTTCACCTGTGCATCTGTGATTTCTGGGACACTACACTTTTCCAGTATTGTTGTGGGCCCTTTTGGGGGTGAGAGGGGGTGAAGTTTGCACTGAATCTATCTGCCAGGATGTTGGCAATATCAGTAGGTTCAGTATATTTTGTGCTATTTTGCACTATTTCACTGCATATCTGTGAGCTACCACTTAAATTCTTAACATAGCTAAAGAAGGCTTTGTGGTTATTTTTTGAATCCTTGGCTATTTTTCTTTTGAAGTTAGCCTTGGATGATTTTATGAGGGACCTTAGTTTCTTTCTGATATTGATCAGGGATGTCTTTCCTTCATGGGATTTGCTTTTTTTCTGAACTAGTTTCCTCCTCCTATTGTATTGCCTGTTTATAGCAGGGGTCTACCAGACTGGTTTCTTTCTCTTAGAGGAGTGAGTCTTGGTTTTGCTAAGGATGGCACAATCCATGCATCCTTGTAGGTGCTCATAGGGTGTATTTGTAAAGGTTTCTGCATTTTGGGCAGCGTTATCCTTTAGAGTGGGGGCTGTGAAACTTACCGCCTCTGTCTTAAGTAAGGTGAAGTTTGCTTTAGAAAAGTTGTTTACTCTGGTTTCCTTAGTTGGGGGTGGTGGTGGGATGTGGACATCCATAGTGATTAGTTTATGGGCTGATCTAACCAGTGACGGGTTGACCTCTGGTGTGGAACACCTGTTGCCCATGTTTGTGATGACCAGGTCCAATATGTTTTCACCTCTGGTAGGGGAGTTTACCAGCTGATCCAGGGCATTTGAGATGATGAATTCCAGGAAGCGCTGGGCCTGGGAGTTTGTACTCAAGTAGTTTTCCCAGTTAATGGTAGGGTAATTGAAATTGCCCAGTATCAGGGTGTTTGGTAGGACCTTCATGTTTTCCAGTGTCTCCAGAAAGTTGGAGTGGTGGTCCTGGGTCATGGAGGGTGATCTGTAGCAGGCCACAATTTGCACTGCAGATCTGCCCGATGTTAGTTGCACATGGATGATCTCAGAGGTATAATGCTGCACCACTAACCTGGAGGTGTAGATATCCTTGATGAATATGGATACACTCCCTCCTTTTGTGTTTCGGTCCGTGTTCTGTGGCCGAAACGTATGGTATAAGTTGTAGCCTGGTAGTGCTGGGGTGCTCTCTGGAGCCTTCAACCAGATTTCAGTTACTGCACAGATGTCAATGTTTTCCATACTGAGGAGTGCTTCAAGTGCATGCATTTTGAGATTTAAACTCTTGGCGTTGAGTAGCATAACCCTCAATTTTTTGTTAATTGTGCTGTTTACGGAGGTGGGTTTGACTTTTGAGCCTTGCCTAAAAAAGGCACTATGGGGGCAGCAAGAGCCTTGGCCAGTATTCGAAAGCCTAGGGGTGACAGGTGCAAGCCGTCTCTTGTGAAGCTATGCGGCTTGTCGAGCATGTCGTCCCAGGCTGACAGACACTGGATCCCCTTTGAATGACAACAGAAGCTTAGCCAGTTGTTGAAATTGATCTTTATACTGAGGTATCATTCTTTGTGAGGGCAGGATGCTACTCAGGGTCAGGGTCATACCAGCCTGGGCTACATGATCAAAGAGCTCTTCCATGTCTCTTTTCATGTAGTCCAGTGAGGTATGTCTCAGGTCATTCACACCAACATGAACAATGAAAGAGTCATATTTGTACTTGTTCTGGAATGACCTGAGTGCTTGTGTTATGTGGTGGATTCTGGCTCCCGACAGGCAGCTAACAGTAACCTTTTGCTTGTCCAGCCTAGTGAGTGGGACATCAGTGTGCCTGACTATAGAGTCACCTATTACTAGTGTGTTAGGTATGTTATTTCACCTTAAGGGCTATGATTGTGTGGCACACTGATTTTGTGGTTTATGTGTTGTTTGGTTTGTGACAGGAGGAGCAGGTTGTTTGGGTGTCTGCTTTGGAGGTCTCTGATGCTTTTGCAGGTTTTTATTTACAGCCTTCGAGTATGATTTTGTGTATTTATGTGTATTTTTTGCCAGTGTTGGTTTAGTAGGTCTATGTGTGGCTGGAGGTGTGGTGCAAGTGTTAACCTTTTCCTCTTGACTGTCTGTTCCAGTCTTGGGTGGAGTAGCTTAGCCTCCAGTTTGGCTGTATAATTGCATCTCTCACATATGTTAGTGTTTTGTGGTAGGAGCAGAGGGCTGTCTGTGTACATGAGGCAGTTGTAACATTGCCTCAGGATACCCAGATTCGCAAGCTGGACTGGAGAGTACACCTGAGGATGTGATATCTACCAAGCTGGCCAAAAAGACATTAGGAAATTGCATAGCCATGTTGTCATGATCTGTATTAGGCTTGTGCTATTATGGTTTAGGGACTTGGTTTTACTGGCATCACCCAAGTGGTGTCTATGGTTAAGACTACATGTTCGATAGTTTTGTGACCTGGTATTTTTGCTGTTTGACGTGCTAACTAATTGCCCTAAGCTTATCCCCATACAAAGCCTTTCAGTGTTCCATGTTAAAGTCCTAAATACTAGCTTTATAGGTTTGCATCTGTACAGGGTAGTGCTAACCACTGCTGCAAGTTGAACAGCTCCACAAACATGCACTTAATTTATAGCAGACAGAAAACATGGCTGAAAACTAACTCCCATGCTCTCTGGTCTCTGGCCAGTAACAGTTACAGTTTGAGCACCTAGAGTGTTTCCCAACTCAATGAGATGAGGCAAACACCTTCTGTCACGAAATGGATGATCCTAGAACTTGTCATGTAAAAGTGCAGCAAAAATAGCTCTCAAGTGCAGATTAACACCAAACAACTAAGTCCCTAAAAAGCCCTCTGGTTGATGAAATAATCTCATTCTAAGCCTCCCTGTGCGTTTCCCAACTTGGACCGACCAGGCTACCTTACTACTGCCACTAGAATAGCAGTCCCAATCTTCTTAATGTAAAGACACACTTTGTTTAGCCATAAATGAAAGGCACCACCTATCTACAACAAATTGTCACTTTAAGTCCTCCCGGCATGCCTTAATCCACAGTCATGTTTCATTTATTCACCATTTCAGCTTGTCTGCTCATAGATCCTCCTCTTTCAATGCAGTCTCATGTCAAAACATTTTTGAAAGGGGTGTTGCTTACAAAGCCTCCCAGATAATAGGTGACTCTCTCACGGAATCTTATTTTTGGGTTAAAAAGAATAACTCCATTTGAATCCGCCAACTTGAGGTATTAAATTAATACTTATTATTTATTTTATAATTATTTTACTTATAGCTCTGACCTCTGCAAAAAGGGGATCTGAGTTGCAGGCCATTATGATGGGTCAATCTTATCTTGTTATTATGAAGATAGGGTTTCTTTAAGAACAAATTATTCATTTAGTCCTAAAGTGGAACCTGAGTTTACCAAGCCATCCATGTCCCTGTTTTCTTTCCAGAACCAAAAAGAGAGTTAGACAGGATACTCCACACCTTGGATGTCCACAGACAACTCAGGTACTATCTTGACAGAGCAAAATCTTTCAGAACTTCTGATCAGTTGCTCATTTCTTAGGAAGGTAAGGACAGCTGGTGTCAAAATGGACTATTTCTAAATGATTGTCTCATGTTATTATTTTGTTATACCCAATACAACAAAACTATTCCAGGCAGAGTCAATGCTCATTCTTCCAGATTATTGGC
Organism: Protopterus annectens; assembly: GCF_019279795.1. Classification (NCBI taxonomy): domain Eukaryota; kingdom Metazoa; phylum Chordata; order Ceratodontiformes; family Protopteridae; genus Protopterus; species Protopterus annectens. The sequence goes on from NC_056733.1 coordinate 1,039,382,283, forward strand.
TTCATCTGAGGCTTTTTTGAAAGGGTTGGCTTCTAGATGTATTCTAGAAGCAGCAATTTGGTTGTTTGTGCATAATTTTACAAAGCACTTTAAACTAGATTTATTCTCCAGGTCCACAGCAGAGTTTGCTAGCCCCAAGTCTATCTAAGCAATGGTAATATACCCCTACAGCTTAGGCTACTGCAACAGTGATATTTATAAATAACAGTTACATTTGTTTAAGTAAACTTACCAAACAGTGGGTGTTTGAATGATCCCTGCAACAGTAGCCTCCCCTTCTCCGATCCTCCTTATTTTTGTATGTTTTTATTCCTGGGTGTGTGGACTTTCATTTATTTATTTTTTCCTAGCATTGTAATTTTGCAGGGCTTTGTACTTTTTCTGTTGAAACCTGCTATCAAAGATAGGGAGATGTGGATTACATGAATATCATTGCATTGTAGGTTCATAGGTTCATAAGTGTGTACTAGGCTAATGGTCCTGGAGCCTTTACAAGCCTAGCCCATAGGATTACCCTGGCATCGTGCCACCTGACCTTAGTTCCTAGTGCCTCTGTCGAGTAGTGCCACTGGAGTGATCCCCGGGATGAATTTTCTATTTTCAATCCACTCATCAAGATTCCTCTTGAATAGGGCCAGTAAGGTGCTCTGCTTGACATGTATGGGAAGTCTATTCCATAGCATGGGCAGTCTCTGGGTTATGAACCTGTCACTCCAGCATGTTCTGTTGATTGTGATAATGAGATTGAGGTCTGTGGAGCGTGTGTGTGGAGGGATTGGGATTTCTTTAGATGTAGCATTTCTAACAGAGCTGGGTCAGACATGGCTTTGTAGGTCAAGCAGAGATCGCCTCTAAGTAGGTGATATGAGATAGAGAATAGTTGGATTCTTTCCATACAGGACAAATGTTTAAGGTCTAGGATCCTCTTTGTGACATACTTTTGTGGCCTCTCCAGTTGTTGCAGGTGTCTAGTGAGGTACATGCCAAATGGGGCATTGTACTCGATGATTGGCCTAATGAGGGAAGAGTAGAGGGAGACAATGACCTCTTTCTTCCTGGATGTAAAACCCTTAGTAATGAGATGTGTCACATAGAAGGACTTTCTGTCCACAGTGGCAATGTGGTGGTCAAAAGACAGGTTGCTGTCAACCTGTGTTCCTAGATCTCTTACAACGCCTTCTGTGTTCAGTGTGCTTCCATCGATGTAATTCAAGGGAACCATTTTTTTTCCAAGGGGGATGACTACACATTTTTTGGCATTGAGCTTAGGGCCATGGTTCTAGCACCAGTTGTTGGACTCATTGAAGCCTTTCTGTAAGATGTCAACATCACTTCGGGAGTTAATAGCTCCCAACTTGCAATTGTCTGCAAATTTTGTCAGTCAGAGTCCCTTCGTGTTGGCATGGACATCAGAGAAGTAGATACCAAACATGAGAGGACGCAGGACCGAACTCTGTGGGACTCCACTCGTGACTGATCGACAGTCTGACTTGAAGTCAGCTATTTTCAAACTGTGGGTTTTATCTGCGAGCCAGTTTGCAACCCACCTAGTGATATAGGGGTTGATGCCTAGCTTAGTGAGTTTTTCTATGATTCCTGAGTGGGGAATGGTATCAAAGGCCTTGGCCAGATCAAGGTAGGCTGTATCAACCATCTAGCCTTCATCCACAGCTCTGGTGACTGACTCACAGAAGTCAACCAAGTTGAGCAGGCATGATCTACCCTTCACAAAACCAAACTGTATAGGATCCAGAGTTTGGAGATTCCCTATATCCTTGTTTACTAGGTCAATGATGATGCATTCCATAACTTTGCATATCAGACTCGTCAGGCTAATGGAGCGATTGTTCCCAGGGTCTGTAGTCTCTCCTCCCCTGTGGAGAGGGATGACTGTAGCAGAGAGCCATTTTGTAGGGACAAAGCCTGAGGTGAGGCTGTGATTGAACAGGGCACACAGGTGGGGTGCCAGTTCAATCTGTAGTTCATGTAGTAAACAGCCGGGGATATTGTCATGTCCCATAGAAGCTGTATTTCTAGCCTCGGACAGTGATGTTTTAACCTGTGCAGCAGTAATACTGGGTGCCTGGCAATCTACTGGTATTGTGATTGGTCCTTTGGGGGGTAGAAAAGGGTAAAGTTGGCACTGAATCTGTCGGCCAGTATATTGGCAATATCTGTTGGCTTGCTATAGGAGGTACCATTGTGCAGTAGCTCAGAGCAAATCTGGGTATTGCCGTGGAGAGTCTTTACATAACTATAGAAGGCCTTACAGTTGTCTTTACTATCTGCTGCAATTCTGTTTTCATAGCTAGCTTTAGAGGATTTGATGAGGGACCTCAACCTTTTGTTGAGGCTGATAAGGGAGTTTTTCCAGTCTTAGGACTTCACCTTTTTCCGCATCAGTTTCCTCCTTATGTTGTAGAGTTTGTTTATGGCAGGGGACCACCAGATTGGCTTCCTTTTTTTTGAGGAGAGTGTCTTCGTTCTATTGGGTATGGAAAGATCCATGCATTTGTGTACGTGTTTGTACAGTGCATTGGTGTATGATTTGGTGGTCATGCAACTATTCTCCATTTGCATGGGTGCCGTGAAGTTAGCCACCTCTGATTTTAGGAGCCCAAAGTTAGCTTTGGAAATGTTTTTCATGGTGGTTACCTTTATTGGGGGTGGGGGTGTGGGGGGATGTGGATTTCCAAGGTGATTAGTTTGTGGTCGGATCTAACCAGGGAGGAGTTGACTATTGGTGTAGAGCAACCGTCGCCCATGTTAGTAATGACCAGGTCAAGGATGTTGCTACCTTTTGTGGGGGGAAGAATGAGCTGGTCCAGGGCATTGGAATTAATGATTTCCATAAAGCATTGGGCAAGTGTTTTGGTACATGAGTATTTTTTCCCAGTTAATGGAGAGGTAGTTGAAGTTGCCCAGTATGACAGTGTAAGGTTAGACCCTAATATTCTCCAGGGTGCTTAGGAAAGTGGAATGTGAGTCTTGGGACATGGTTGGGGACCTATAGCAGGCTATGACCTGAATCGCTGTCTTACCCAATGTTAACTGCACCTGAAGTATCTCAGATGTGTTATGTTGGGCTACCAGTCTGGAGGTGTGCGCATCCTTTATGAACATGGAAACACCACTGCCTTTGGAGCTTTGGTCCAAGTTCTGGGGCTGAAAGGTGTGGAATGAGTTATAGCCTGGTAGTGCAGGGGAGCTTTTTGCTGTCTTGAACCAGATCTCTATTACAGCACAAATGTCGATGTTCTCCATTTTAAGGAGTGCTTCGAGCGAGTGCATTTTGAGATTTAGACTTCTAGCATTGAGCAGCATGACCCTCAGATTGCATTTGTTTGTAGCTGTTATGGTGGTAATTTGGTCTTTGCAACACCACCTAAAAAGGCACTATAGGGGTGGCAAGAGCCTTAACCAGTATCCGGAAGCCCAGGGGTGACAGATGCAGGCCATCTCTGGGAAAGCATCGAGGTCTGTCGATCATGTCATCCCAGGCAGACAGATACTTGATCCCCTTAGAATGACGCCAGAAACTTAGCCAATTGTTGAAATCAATCATTTTCTGCTTGTACTGTAGTATCATACTGGGTGATGGTAGGATGCTACTCAGGGCTAGGGTCATACCCATCTGGGCTACGTAATCAGAGAGCTCCTCCATGTCTCTTTTCATGTAGTCCAGGGAGGTTCATCTTAGGTCATTCACACCCACTTGTACAATGACAGAGTCATATTTGTACCTGTTGTTGACGGACCTGAGTGAGTGTGTTATGTGGTGGATCCTTGCACCTGACAGGCATCTGACTGTTACTTTCTCCTTATTCAACCTAGTGAGTGGGACATCAGTGTGCCTCACTATCGAGTTACCTATGACTAGTGTGTTGGGCATGCTGTTTTGCCTTAGGAGCTTTGGTTGAGTGGCACACTGTGATTAGTGTTGTGTTGTGGTCGAGTGCGTTTCTGCCTTGGAGGTCTCTGCTGTTTGGGTAGATTTTTATTGAGAGCCTCAGTGAAGGTGAGTGTGTGGTTTGTGCTTTTATGTGAAGACAGTCCTGGTGTGTTTTCTGGAGGGCTATGTGTTCCATGTGGTGTGATGCAAGTGTTGACCTTCTCCTCTTGACCAGCTATTCCATTCTTGGCTGGAGAGTAAAAAATGGTGATACATAAAGTTAACAATATAAAAACTGCCACTTTTCCTGGAACTGCATTATTTTGTCTTTCTTTACAGTGTTTGTCCGACTGGGTTTAGTCAAAAAAAAACTTTTCAGCAATGGACCTGGGAGAAAAGCTCCAGCATATTACTAACATTTTTAAACAGATATTCAGTAATATACATGAACAGATATTAAGTAATCTAAACTAACAATTACACAGACACACTTTGATAATTAGAGTACATTCATATGAAATAAAGGAAATTATTGCAAAATAAAAGATACTTATGCATTACTAGATGTTGAACATTGAGTATTTGAGAAGAGGTATACTAGTGAGTTTGTTAATTGGACAGTAGACCATGTGAGTAGTGCTTAGAAATTCAAAGAAATGGAAGCAAGGGAAGGAACTAGGTTGGGAAAAAACATTAGTATTGTAGTTAAGAGATGGGGTATAAAGCATATTCATATATAATTATTCATATAGCTATCGTAAGGTTCATATTAGAAGTGCAGACCTTATAAAAGCCATATCTATATCTGTGAACCTGCTATATACCCCACCTCTTAACTACAGTATTAACATTTTCTGCCCTACCGAGTTCCTTCCCTCAGTTCCGTTTCCTTCATTTATGAAGCAGAACCTTAAAATAAGAGAAAAACGTTGGCACATTTGCCATATCACTACCATGCATGTGTGTATGTGTATGTGTACAGGTGTCATTAAAAACAGAAAATAAAAAAATGCAGCCTGAGCTACATTCCTGTTATGTGAGTATACTGGCTTTCATCTGTAAAGAAGGGGATCTCTGAAGACTCGACCATGGCCTCTGTGATCTCCAGAACCACCCAAGGATTTTGTAATCTGCACCCAAGCACTAATGACCATGCCTATAAACTCTGCCCAGAGGCAGTTCAGTCATATAACATATTTCATCAGTTATATGGCAGTTAAACTAATTTCCACAACTGATGTCCTTTAATTCATTTTGTTGACAAATAGCTTTTTTCACCTTGCATGGTGGACTCCCATAATTTTCTTCAAATATGTTTGCATGAACAATGTGACAGTGCCTTGCAAGTGATAATACTTGTACTTTAATATCTGTGAAATTAACAGTCCAACATTGCAACAGTAAATCACATTACTAATATAGAACAAAATAAGTCATTTAGTTATGTTGCCAGTATGAAAAATGTGACTCACCAGGAACAGATGCTGAACAAGCTTCTGGAGAGGATGGGAGGAAACAAAAGGAAAAAGAAAATGCTGTTAGAAATATTATAATGTTACTTAAATTCTAATTTTAAATATACATTCACAGAATACAAACATGTGTGCATCATTCATTTATTGTAAAAGCATTCTTTCACTTAATTATACAAAGCACTGTTTCAGATGAAAGGCGGTTATGCAGTGTTGTGAGATTATGTCCACTGTTTTGTTTCAGAAATCACTGTTCCTAACAAATGAAGTAAATACTAGCTTCTGGCAACATGGCATGGAGTTGTAGAGCCTTGATTGCACCTCAGATGATCTCTGTTAAGACTAGCGATGTGGGTGCTGGAGGGACTCGACAGGGAGGATGGAATTAAGGAGCCAACACTGACTCATCCATCCTGGGGGGTGGGGGAGTGGCAGCTCAGCTGACTGCATTAGAGACACCTGCAGGAGTGCTGAAGTATCACCTGCAGCAGTGAACATAATGTGTACACTCTGCAAGCCACATTCCACTCATCCATGAGATGTAACGTGTGGTAGCAGCTATGGTGTAGCATGCAAGCCATTGGGGAGGGACATGGGTTAAGAGCATAAAAAAATACTCCCAGCAGATGATGGTGTAGCCCTCAGCACCCAACTCTCATCTTTTGGAAAAACTAATTCTCTAATGGGCTGTCATCCTGGGAGGAACAAATGAGTCTATTAGGTACCTGAGCAGCAGACTCAATGGTCTTTGTAAGGTTGATGACTCAAAAATAAAAACTTATTATTTAAGCAAATAATATTCTTTGGAATAAAACACATGCATAATTATTACTTATCAAAATAGAAATAGTCTGTTTCACAGAGTCACACAGACTTCCCCACAATGTGATATGGCAAGCATACTGGTGGAGTACTCATTCAAAAATATGTTTTTCCTTGTTATGTCATGATATGTCTGTGACGCCCATGCACTGGCCCAGTAATCAAGGAGCCTCTATCCTCACTACTAGCACCAGTGAGGGGCGTGCACACTGGGAAGGATAACAAGTACATACACAGTAAAGTACAATTTTCCTTAAGAGCACACAGAGATGACAGTCAGTCTGGGGCTGTTTTCTTCCTTTCTCTACAGATCCCCAATAAGACTCCTCACTGGCACAGCTATAGAGTGGAGTCCTTAGCCAGGGTTCCAAATCAAGTCCTCCCAGCACTCCCTCTGCCCAAACAGTGCTTCGTGTCCCTGCCCAAGTAGCTGACACATACACACACTTTGAGATATGATTTATATACAAACACACAGACACTCCTGGGGAAGGCTGGCACAGGTTCACTAGGTATGCCCCTTCTGCCCAGGCTATAAGGTAGTAATCCAATGCCACTAGCTACTATAAGGCCCTTCCTAAAGGGTGACCAATTTTGCTGTGCAATAATTCTATTATCCAATTAGTAGGTGGGACCAGAACTTTTAAGGCTATTGGAGTGGCTTGGACAGTATCACTAAATACATGCAAGTACTCTAGAGCTTAAATTATCTCTACACAAAACAGCCGCAGTAGAAAGGTTTAAAAATTTTTAATAATAAATAATAAAAACACAAGACAAATCTCCTCAGTTCAACACAGTGCTAGTCAAGAGTTCAGAAACAGGAACTTTAAAACAATACTGTAGGATAGTCTGACATAAATATAGAAAACATTTAGTATAATCTTACTATCTTCTATTTCTAAGAGAAATACTAAAGTCCAAGATCCTACTTACATACAGAGCAAGCAAGTGATGGTGATGTCAGTTCTGAAAACAAATGCAAAATGCTATCTCTTTCTCTCTTACATCTCTTAAATTGATAATACATCACTGCTGACTCATCTTAGATTACATCATTCTTGACACTTCTCTGGTTCCCAGGCTACCAGAACTCTAAATTTACATTTCTTAGTAAGTTTGCAACTGGTAAGGAAGCCACAGCAATAAAAGACATTATACTTGTAAAATCTAGCCATTAACACTGGTCTCAAAACAATTTAAAGCATTCCTTCGTCCAGACAGCCTGTCTTCGAGCTTTGAGATCAAACAGTCATAAAATGCTTTACTTTATCAGAGTTCTTCCAGCAGGGTGCACTGTGGTTACATTTTTGAAGTTCAGAACATATACCATTTTTTTTTATATTTAGTTTTCTTACATTTGTAAAACAGCCTGTGGATTATATTAATATTTACCATGACATAGAATTATCAACAAAATTCCATCTAGCTGGGCTTTCAGCCTTTCAGTTTTTCACAATGTCTATAACACGTTTTAGCAAAGAATGTAAAATATTTATCCCCTGACAAATTTTCTTACAGGAATTTTTCTGTGGTACAATCTGGATAGATAACCTAGCAATATTTCCTAGTCTTCAATACAATTTCTCATACAATGCCATAAAGATGAGAGCAAATGCATCAAAATGAAGGTTAGGTAGTTACCATAATGACAGAGCTATAAAAAGGCCAAGCACTGCAACCATCAAGCATTCAGACCACAAAGCAGAAAAAACATTTCCAGACTGCTAGGATCCCTTACCCTTATCCACTATATATGCTAAACTTTTCCTTTCCAGTTTATTTTATTTATAGTGCTGAGCTCATAAAAGAAGAAAACAGAGGAGTGAAGGAAATGAAATGCAGACCACATACACCAAAGTACGTTACAGTGGATTTCTCCTTACAAAGCTATCATAACGGTAATTATATCTCTTATTTTTCTGATAACTAGAGGTCCATCCTCTGTAACCAGCAAGATGCAGATAACTACTCTGTTTGACTTTCGGCTTTTTCCCTGTAAGGGGTCGCCACAGAGGAACTCCAGTCCGCTAATGATTGGCAGTAGATTTTTACGAAATGCTGAGGTTCCAGCTCGATGCCCAACCTTCAACGAAGGCACGCCCATTTACGCATGCATGTCTTTCGAACGCTACCCAACCACGGGGAGGACATGCAGACTCCATACAGAAGGAACTCCCAAGCCACGCCGAGAATTGAACGGGAGAACCTCTTGCTGTGAGGTAACAACGCTACCACTGTACCACCGTGGCATGCAGATAACTACTCTGTGTAGGCAAAATAACATGATGTGATATTATCTGTTTTAGTTTAAATCAGCCTTGGTAAACACATTCATCTTCTTATGAGTTGCCCCACAATCAGGCAGTGGCGACGCAAATTTTCAGTCACTGGGGCCAACCTTGTTATGATCTTTTAGCTTCATATCTCAACAACAAATTCAGCAGTTATTTTGCCTTAATCCTTCCACAAGGTCAGTCACAGAGGGACGCTCTAGTCAACAGTTGGCCTCCAGGTCTCCTGTATGTCTTTCCTCCCATTCCCCTTATGACAAAAGTTTTTCAGAAAGCCAGGAGTTGCAAGACTATAGTAATCCTTACCAGGAGTTGCAAGACTATAGTAATCCTTATTGGCCCCTTTCAACCCCATCAAATTTGTTTTCCCTTACTCTTGTCTCATTTATTTCATCTGCTCTGGATGCTACATTATCATCCAAGTCTTCTGAATCATCCGTGCAGCAGCCTTACCCAGATCTGAAAACCCTGAGATTAACCACAAGGTTCCTCCAATTCTAATGGTGGCCAGAGATACCAGGTTTTCTGCTCCGGTGGTCCACATTTTATCTGCCTCACAGAAGCCTAATACTAGAAATGTTTATCTCAAAATGGAGAAGGTTTACTAAATGAGCTTCTTCCAAGAGAATAGACCCTTTCTCAGTCCCTCTACCATCTGTTTTAGACTTCTTATCAAATCTTTTCCAAAAAGGATCCAGCTTCTCAACTATTAAGATGCAGTTAGTGGCAGAAGCATAGCTGGGTCAACCAATGCCCTGTGCTGGTACCATGAATCAGATCAAAAAAAGCACTTCACTGTAATAAGCTGATCACTACACTATAGAAGTCAGCTTATTACAGTCAGATCCATGCCCCACCACCTCCACCTTTTCCAGTGAAGAACAACCCCCCCCCCCCAGCCATTCATGTACCTGCCCCCAACCCGCCTTCCTCACATTTAAAAAAATATATATTTCTTCTAACAATAGCAAACTGCTTGCTACAAATGTAGCAAACAGTTATTGCAGTTTATACCCTGTCTGCATGGAGCACTACAGGACTTAATTAAGATTTAGTTAAAAAAGAGAGAGAGAGACAGAGAGAGAGAGAAAGATTTTTTTTGTAATTTTAAACTGTAGCAGTTTAGACCACACATGGAGTGCTACAGCACTTAGGTTTGACAGAAAAATACAGTACCAGCTGTTAAAAGCAAGTATTTCATTAAAGAGATCCCGACTGGCTGATTGTGCCCCCCCAACATTTTGCACCAGGGGCAGTTGCCTGTCTCTGGTTAGCAGCCATCTCGTTTCCATACTGGACAAAATCAAGCTCCTATTGCTTCCCTAAAGATTTCAAAAGCTTTTCTGATGTGAACCTTCTTTCTGAGATCCCCAGTTAGGGATCTGGTTTCCACTTGGGGCATTACTATCATGCTTTAGGCTTTAACTGAAGTCCCTTTCAAGCCTGAAGCTACAGTAGACCTAAAATATCTTCCTCAGAAAACCCTTTTTCTGGTGGCTACTTCAGCTAGAAGGATTTTGGAGCTGCAAGCATTATCCTGTAAACTTCAGACATAGCTGAAGAAGGCCTTATGAGATTGTCCTTAGCCTGCAAGGCTATACTGACTTTGTAGTTGGCCTTGTTGGACTTAATTAGGCCTCTTAATTTATTGTTTAGTTGTATAAGAGAGCACTTGTCTTTAAGGTAGTTCTTTCTGATTTTGGCCATGGGTTTTCTTCTTTTATTATTTACCCTGTACAGGTGAGGATTCCACCACTGGGGTTTGTTTTAGCATTTGTTTTTAGTTTATTTCTGGCAATATGGTATCCTCTGTGCAGCCATTCACATGTTTGTATAGGGACTGTGTGAATAATTCTACATAGGTAGCTGTGGTCTTTGGGTTAGGGGATGTAGTTTCCCTTTGAATAGTTCCTAACTGTTACTGGTTTAGCTGGATTTCCTGGGTTGATTTCTGATTTAAATGAGACAGCTTTGTGATCTATCCTCACTATTGAGGACGTAACACAGAGGGGTTTACTATTGAAATGTCGAACGGCACTACATCGACTGTACTATAATCGAACACGGAAGTTCAAAAATAATAATGTCGACAACAAAAAAAAATCTAGGACTGTGTTTTAACATGGGTCGAGGTAGGGGAGATGTTTGTAGTTCTGAATAATACTGAACACCTACCTCGACCCATGTTAAAACCATTCCTAGATTGTTTTTTTGACGTCGACATTACTATTTTCGAACTTCTGTGTTCGACTATAGTACAGTCGATGTAGTGCCATTCGACATTTCAATAGTAAACCACACAGAGGGGTGCAGTGGTTCAATGGCGTTCCATGTTGTTGAGCACCAGATAAAGTATGTTTAATCCTCTGGTTGGAGGATGCACTATTTGTTCCAGGTGTTTGTATTAACAAATTCCAGGAAGTATTGTACTTGTGAGTTTGAGACCTTGTACATTTCCAGAGAGGGTAGTTAAAGTCACCCATGAGTAGGGTGTTTGGTTGGAGGGTGAGCATCTGTAGTAGGATTAGATAGGAGTCATGAGACTCTAGGGGAAACAATGGTGACCTGTAGCTAGACATGATATGGTGAGGGGCCTTATCTGTGGTGACTTGCACGTGGATGGCTCCATGGTATTATCCTGTTTAACCAACCTGGAGGTATGTATGTTATTAACACAGATCAAAGCACCTCCATGTTTGGTCCCGGTCTGTGCTGTTGTTGGTCTAAATGTGAGGAAAGAACTGTATCCTTGCACTTCTGAAGAACTTTCTTTGGTTTTAAGCCAGATCTTGATGAAAAAGAGCTATGTACAATAAAATGTGAGCCAATGAAAGAAACAAAAATGATAAATAAATGCAGGGTGTATTGTAAAAGTAATTCATATGAAAAATAGTGTCACACATGGACCCAAAATGGAAGTGCTTATATCATTTTGGGAATATTTCTTGAAATGTGGACGGAAGGGAGAACAACAGATTTCTGTTGAGTTGTAAAATCTATGCAGGAGCTAGTTTTATGGTATAGAGAGATGAAATTATTATAGCCATCCAGAAAACTCAGGTTCAATGAGAGCCCTGACACCCGCGGGACTAGTCAAGGAGGAAAGGAATGAAAAGGTGTTGCTTGTTTCCGTTTCTGTGGAGGGTGCGAATGAGCAGACTTCAGGGACACATCTCCTGTTAATATATCCCCAGTGGAGACCAAAGGCCTAGAGGGAGCCACCTGCACCAAGGAAAGTCAGGCCTGCTTGTGCATTTACAAAACCCACATAAACAAGTGAAATTCCCATATCACATTTATTAGATGCTCATCCCTGACCACATGTTGCAGTATGAAGGGGATGGTGTTGCAGTGTTACAATAAAAGATAACATATACTCAGCCATAATGTGGCACTAACCCTGCTAAGAATGGACACCAGGGAAGGATGGAATATGGGGAAGCATACAAATGGAGCCAGATGTCAGTGGCAAACTGCAAGGGGAAAAAAAAAGTAAATTTATGAAGACGCTGAAGGCACCTAACTGTGGTGTAGTTTACATATGAAAGGGAGTGCAGATCAGAATGGGGAAGGGGGATAGACAAGTATCTCTTAAAGAGATGGATTGAGATGGATTAAGTACATGTTAAAAGGGGAAGACATGCATAGTACATGCATGGATAAATGGGGAGATGGGGGGAAAAGGACAAATGCAGTTGAGAAGAATATGAAATGAGGATTAAGGAAAATTATGCAAGAGTACTAGAAGGTAATGACTATGGAATATGGTCAGACCTGTGGAAAAGTCACATGAGACATCGGTTTTATTTTTATGCTTCTGCATCATTACATAATTTCTTGCACAGATCTGGAATACTTAGGCATTTTAAGAAGAAACAAACAGATGTTAAAAGTTATTAATGATTGTTAGTGTACCTGTACAATGGAAAAACTTAAGGGCACTGAACATATTCAAATATAACATCTGTCAACACCCTACAACAACTATCCCAAGAATCATTCTCTGCTATTGAAACTTGGATCACTAACATCCAACTCATTTTCAACCCCAATAAAACCAAACTTCTCCTGTTCACCCTTAACAAAACAACATCTACCCCCTCTACTTTCTCTATCTCATCTAGGAATGGCACTATCATCTCTCCATCCACCCACACAAAACTCCTAGGCATTGAAATAGACAACAACCTATCATTCGAGCTGCACATAGCACAGACCATCCAGAAAGTTCATAAAAAATGGGAACCCTTTACAGGCACAAAAACTATCTCACAGAAAAAGCATGGATCACCCCAGCTCAAACTCACCTCTTATCAACACTTACGTATGCTGCACCAATCCTAACCCATACTAGAAAATCAGATCTGCACAAGTTAGAGTCATGCTACAACAAAATTGCCAAATTTGCCAACAATTCTCCATTTAGAAGTCATCACTGCCAAGTACTAAAAGAAATTCAATGGCTTGAATTTCCTAACATACTAACTTACCAACAACTCACCTGCGCCTTTATCATCAGAAACTACCCATAAAAAACTCCAGCCCTAAAGCAGCTATTAACCTCCCACTCTTCCAGTATCCCTCTCCGCTCATCCAATAAACCTCCCCTCAGTGTTACAACTGCTAACAGCACTGCAGATAAAGCCCTATATTCCCATATCATAGCCAAAAATGGAACAATCTCCCCACTGATATAACCTCCACAACAACAAACACAAACTTCAAAAAATTACTCAAATCTCATCTTAGGACAAGTTGGGTTTGCCCATGTATCACTTGACAATCTCTATACCTTTTCTTCTCCTTCTCCAAACAACTCCAGTCTAGAATTCATACTATTTTACTCACATAGATATACATACTTCTGATAATAAGCCACATTGGTCTTTATACTTTTTAGTGTACACTTACTAGAAATGAAACTGTCTATTCTACCTATTTATAAATATTAATCTAACTGTATTTCAGTCCTGCAATGCCTGCAAACTATTGAGAATAAATTATTGAATTTCTCTGCTTGTAAGCAATTTACTGTCTTCTCATTTTGTACATTTCTCATTGTATTAATTACTTGCTATATGTTAATTGTGGAGCTTTTCTCCCCAGGCATCCACTGAAAATGGATCTGGACCAGCTTGATTTTCCCAGTTAACAAATGTAAAATAAAAATAAAAATAAATAAATAAAAATAAATAAAATAAAGCAGTTTAAGCTAAGGGTGATAACACAGAAAGAAATATAATATGTTTCAATATGATAGACATTAATGGATAAAATGTTGTAAAGTTAAGACAGAACAACATGTACATGGACATACACCAATACAATGTTTCCTTTTATGTTTCTTGTTCTTTTTTCATTCTTTTATGTATCTGCAGCAGAGATGAATATGTGCTTTCATGCCTGGGTTTGGGGTGCAGCCCTTCTGAGCTTGTTTGGTCAAAGCAGTGAATTGATTACGTGTTTAATCACTGCCTCATTGAAATGTATCCTTTGTGGATACGGAGTATTTAGTATAGTGAAGATTAAAGTTACTGTTTTTTCCCTACTGTTGTGTGATCTCAGAGTTGGTATACTTAAGTATGTGGGTGCAGGGGGGCCTGACCCCCCCCAAAAAAATGGCATTTTATGTTTAATTTTTTTGTTAGATAGGTACATCATGGTATACTTTGTTTGTTTGAGTTGGGAGACTGTGGTAGAGTGGATAAGTGCTTTTGTTTTACTTCCCACTGTTCTGCAATATTGCATTTATTGTTTTTAAGTGTGTGCGCATTTGTGTATGTGTGCCTATGTCTGTGTACATGTGTGTGTGTGTGTCTGTCCATGTTTTTGTGCATATGCATTGTTTGGGGGGTATAACAGATCTCTGGCATCACATTACATTTTATGCAGATTTAATACATCAGACCTTGATAAAATGTGTATTCAATGTGTGTTGTGTATTCAATGTAAATCCATAGACCCATCTGGAGAAATAACAAACATAGATGACAGAGGCAAGTAGGGAAGGTAAAGATGATGTTTGAGAGTGAATTAAGGATTGAAAATGTAGGTTTGGGAAAAAGCTGGGGAAAGTGAGTAAGAATATGCTAAAAGTAGGGATGGACAGGAGATAGGGAAGGAGGAACAATGTCATGGCAGAACATAAAGATGAAAAAGGAAGTAAGAGGAGGAGAAAAGTGTGCATAAAAGATAGGCAGGAACAAAGAGGACAAAAGGTTAAGAAAAGGTGCAAATAAGGAGGCAGAAATGAGGAGGATGAAAAGTGAGAAGACAGCATTAAGTACTATGTTTCTGAAAAGGCAGGAAGAAGACTCAGTTGGAGATTGTGGAGAATATGTATGCTGAGAGTACTTCCTCAACCAGGGGTGCTATGTAGGCATTGTGGATCTCCAAGGGTGGAGGAGATGCTGAACTTCTTGTCAGATTTGGGAGGGGGTTGATGGGGGATGCAGGTGGTAGGACTGAGAAGGAAAAGGTATTCATATCCCAGCTGAGGAAGATAAAACTGTTAATAATGAATTTAGGAGGAGTGTTTAATATGATTAAAATATATAGGGTGATTAAAAACACAGAGAGGGATTCAACATGCATTCATTCATCAAGATATACATATATAAATACATACATTACATACACATACACACAAGCGCCACAAGCACACACACACACACACACACACACACACACACACACACACACACACACACACACACACACACACACACACACACGGCACACACACACACACACACACACACACACACACACACACACACATACACACACAAAAACACATACGTATGTATATATTATAGTTTACTATTATAAGCTGGAAATGCAATTGATAGAATATCAATTAAAGCACACACACACACACACACACACACACACACACACACACACACACACACACACACACACACACAAACACACGTATGTACATATAATAGTTTACTATTATAAGCTGGAAATGCAGTTGATAGAATATCAATTGCACAATGCAGAGATAGAATACTACAAACTCATAATAACGAAAGTGAAGTGTGATTCGTTATTATGAGTTTGGCATTGTGAATGGAGATCACGGTACAGTGAGGATCAGGGAATTTACCCTTTTCCTCGCTGTAGTGTGATCTCAGATTTGGTATATATAATTTGCACGGGGTGTGGGGGGTGCAGGGGTGCTTGCCCCACTGCAAAAATGTAAAAAGAGATGCAGACTTTCGAAATAGGAAGTCTGGTATGTCGAATGTTGATTGTCATGTTTCTGACGTTCGACATTTAGGGTAAATGTTTTTGTTTTTGAGATTTTATTTCAGTCTTTCCATTAAAAATTATTTTGCCTTTGACATTATGTTAGTAAACCATATATTACAGTAACTGGATAGTATTTTAATGTATACATAGAATGTTAGGTGATGGCACATGAACAAAATTGTACTGTTATTTGACAAGAGCGGTTTAAGAATTTGAAATTTTTAAAACACATTCTAATTTTTCATAAAGAAGGAAGAAAAGTTCAACTATTAGAGACATGAAAGCTGAAAGCACACAACAGATCTGTTAGTAGATCAGCCTACAGCTAGGAGTAGTGTTTTTGGTCACTTAATAGTTTTGGGGAGATTTAGTTTTAAATTTGGTGTGCAAATGATAGGCAATTGCTGATATCAAGTAACTTATGTACCATTAAAAGCTAAGATATTCTACTCTTCTTTAATAAGGACCAGTTAAGTTGTTTAACTGCCATACTGTGATGTGTTCTTTAAGGCAACCCTGTCACAAAATTTGTATTCTTGTATGTAGGCTGAAGCTTTGTTCTGTTTTGCTTTGACAAATTTATAAAGATTAAACAGATGTGTGAAAAACAGTAGCAGAACTAAAGAGCTGATAGTATGAAAAGTCTGTGACGCACTGTATACACTGTCTCTATAAAGGAGTCTTAATCATCTTGTGGGCATTTTATGGGTATCTTGATATCCTGAGGTTCATAACTGTAGTCCCTTTAAGACTGAAACTGTAAACTAAAATGAGGAGCATAAATATCTGAGTCTAAGGTTGCAGTATCTCTAAAACAGCATTTATAAGGTTTCAGACTCTCTAAGTATTTCTCCTGCTGCACATAACAGTAATCGAAGATAAATATACAGGTAGAAGAGGTGTGGGGAGGACAGCCACCATGACAGGAGGTGCAGAAGACCACCTGCAAAGTGACTGTGAACATTTGCTGCACCTCTTGTTCATAGGTTCATAGGTAGGTACTAGGCTATTGGCCCTGGGGCCTATACAAGCCCAGCCAAAAAGGTACCCTAGCTTTTGCCACCCAAGAAAATTATTTTCCTGTGCCACTGTTGAGCAGAGCCACAGAGTTGATCCCCGGGGTGAATTTCCTATTTCCCATCTAATCATCAAGATTTTTCTTGAAGAGTGCTAATGAGGAGCTTTGTTTGATATAGATAGGTAGTTTCTTCCAGAGTATGGGAAGTCTCTGGGACAGTAATCTATCCCTCTGGCATGTTCTGTTTATTGTGGTGACAAGGTTTAGGTCCCTAGAGCGTGTAGCTCGGAGGGATTGGGATTTCTTTAAATGGAGCATGTCCAACAGCTCTGGGTTTGGCATAGCTTTGTATGTTAGGCAGAGATCACCTCTGAGTAGGCGATATGCGATGGAGTAAAGCTGAAGTTTTTTGAGACGTTCTGTGTAGGGCATCTGTTTGAGGCCGGTAATCCTCTTTGTGAGGTATTTCTGTGGCCTTTCCAGTTGTTGTAGATATCTTGTGAGGTACATACCAAAAGGGGCATTGTACTCTATAATGGGTCTAATGAGTGATGAGTAGAGGGGGAAAAAATGACCTCTTTTTCTGGATGAGAAACCTTTTGTGATGAGGTGTGCCATGTAGAAGGATTTCCTGACTACTGTGGCGATGTGATTATCAAAGGATAGACTACTGTCCACCTGTGTCCCAAGGTCTCTTATCACACCTTTGGTGTTAAGTATACTACCGCCTATGTTGTAGTTCATGGGTACAGAGTTTTTACCAAAGGGGATGACAATGCACTTTTTGGCATTGAGCTTGAGGCCATGGCTTTGACACCAGGCATCTGTCTCAGTGAGGCCCTTTTGTAGGATGTCCCCATCATTAGGAGTTTCGATTATGGCTCCTAGTTTGCAGTCATCTGCGAACTTCATTAGCCAAAGACCTTCTGTGTTAGCCTGTACTTCAGAGAAGTAGATACCAAACAGGAGAGGACCCAGGACTGAACCCTGTGGGATTCCACTTGTCACTGGTCTGAAGTCGGATTTGGAGGCTGCTACTTTCAGAGTGTGGGTTCTGTCAGTGAGCCAGTTGGCAACCCATCTTGTGACATAGGGATTTATACCTAGTTTAGTGAGTTTATCTATAATTCCAGAATGGGGGATGGTGTCAAAAGCCTTGGCAAGATCTAGATAGGCTGTGTGAACCACCTTACCCTTGTCTACAGCTTTGATGACTGCTTCAAAGAAGTCTATCAGGTTTAGGAGACATGATCTGCCTTTTACAAACCCGAACTGGGTGGGATCCAGAGTTTGGAGATTACCAATGTCTTTGTTTATAAGTTCCATGATGATACGTTCCATGGCCTTGCAGACCAGGCTTGTCAGGCTAATGGGGTGGTAGTTCCCGGGGTCTGTGGTGGCTCCCCCCTTGTGGAGTGGGATAACCGTTGCTTTGCGCCATTCAGCAGGCACAAAGCCTGAGGTGAGGCTATGACTGAACATAGTACTTAGGTGGGGTGCCAGTTCGTTCTGTAGTTCATGTAGAACGCAACCTGGGATGTTGTCTGGTCCCATGGATGCTGTGTTCTTGGCTTTGGAGAGTGTGCTTTTTACCTGTGCAGCCAGGATTACAGGAACTTTGCATTCTTCTGGTATAGAGATGGGCTCTTTAGGGGGTGAGAGGGGGGGTAAAGTTAGCACTGAATGTATCTGCCAGGATGTTAGCAATATCAGTTGGGTCTGTATATTTAGTGCCATTGTGCTGTACCTCAGAGCAGATCTGAATGTTGCCATTGAGATTCTTGACATAGCTATAGAATGCTTTGTGGTTGTCTTTAGAATCAGTGGTGATTTTGTTTTCATTACTAGCTTTGGAGGATTTTATCAGGGATCGCAGCTTCTTACTGAGGCTGACCAGAGAGCTCCTCCACTCATGGGATTTTACTCTCTTTTGCAAGAGTTTCTTCCTTTTGTTGTACAGTTTGTTTATGGCAGGGGACCACCAGATTGGCTTCCATTTTTGGAGGATAGCTTCTTGGTTCTGTTTGGGATAGCACGATCCATGCACTCATGTAAGTGCTTATAAAGTACAATTGTGTAGGATTCAGTAGTCGTAACTGTATTGTCCATCTGCATGGGTGTCATGAAATCACCACTTCTGTCTTTGGAGAAATTTTTTACCATGGTTTCCTTAATGGGGGATGGAGGCAGGATGTGGATATCTAGGGTAATTAGCTTATGGTCGGATCGGACCAATGAGGCATTGACTTCAGGTGTGGAACACTGGTCACTCATATTGGTAATGACTAGATCTAGGATATTGTTGCCCCTGGTGGGGGTGTGGATAAGTTGATCCAGGGTATTGGAGTTTATGAATTCCAGAAAGCGTTGAGCGAAGGAGTTGGTACATGAGTAGTTTTCCCAGTTAATGGTGGGGTAGTTGAAATCGCAACTACTTTACTGTGGCCTGTCAAGTCATGCATTATTTTTTGG
Organism: Protopterus annectens; assembly: GCF_019279795.1. Lineage (NCBI taxonomy): Eukaryota > Metazoa > Chordata > Ceratodontiformes > Protopteridae > Protopterus > Protopterus annectens. The sequence goes on from NC_056733.1 coordinate 1,039,401,513, forward strand.
AGTTGTGGGACTTACAATTACAAGACTTGCACTCCAAATACAGGGCAGTTTGCTATGTATTTTTCAATATGACAGGTGAAATGCAACTTGTTTAGTAGAACAGTGAGATACATAATGCCTGCTGCACTTTCATTAACAGCTCTGTCCTTGGACTAAATTAGTAATGGTGCTGACTGAAATGTAGACGTTATATGAAATGCATGATTTTATTTTTATCGGGCTTCATAGATAGGTTAGTTGTCCTGTGCCAAGTGTCAAACACAAGTAAATAAGAATGTAATTGAGTTTGAGCATTTTGTAGTTGTTGAGAGAGCTTTGAAGCTGATAAAATGGTTGTATCAGCTTATAAAATACTTACTTCAGTGGATATGAGGTATACACTGCATTTTTTCTTACAGCTTTTTGCCCCTCATACCTGTTAACTATCATGCCAGGTCTGTCTGCTCATATTTGTACCCTATGACACCTTAAGTGCAGGGACATGACCTGTGTGGTGCACAGGCCACAGTTAAGGTCTGCCACAAGGGTGGATGCTTCCAGAAAGGCCATTACACACCTGAAACCTCTTTATGTTCCTGCTATTTCATGTGTCCTTTCTGTAGTTCCAGTTACCAAGTTGTTGGTACTTCCATGTTCTGTGACATATTTATGTCTCCTGTCATACATGAGAGTTTTACCTTCTTCCTAACTTATGATACCTAGTTTTATGGCATTTCCCACTGGACTCATTCACTCTAATGTGATTTACCTGCCCACCTGACATTCCCTGTGATTGAGTTTTCAGTCACTGTAACTCTTCTCACCCTCCTCATCTGCTTTTCCTGGCACATACCTTCCCAGGTTGCCTATACTAGCTCTCTATGCACTGCTAAGCTATTACTCCTGACTGTGCCTCTTCTGAAGTTATGACTTTAAGTAGTCTGAAAGTTAGCATTACCTCTTGCCTCCTTGGCCCTTCCTGCCTTTCCTTCCTGAATTGCCCACTCCCAACCATTTCTTCTTCTTATTACTATTATTATTATTATTTCTCTCCTTGTCTTTAGTCGCCCTTTGTCATGTACTTATCAACCTTCCTATCTGCATCTGACATATTTGCTATCAGATGGCCTGTACTGTCTCCCATTATTCCTTCAGTATTGATCAGTTGTTTGTTAAACCTTCTGTTTTTACTCCTCCTGCCATCCATTTGTCTGCCCTAGCTCTGCTGTTCTGCTTAATCTCACATTTATCCTCTCTGTGCAGAACAGGTCCAACACAAGGCAATCGAGGCAGCTGCCTAAGGCCTGATGCTCGATGTGGGGGGGGGGGCCCTATAAACACAAAACAATGTCACAGTCACATTCCTAACCCCATTTAACTGGGTAGACTCATCTGCTCTTTGATGTGTTACAATAGCAGCTCCAGAAAGCCTCTGTCATTGGCTTGAATGTTGAGTCAGTGAAACAGAGATTTCCTGCATGTAGACACAAATAAAACGGGCGAGCAGAAAAGCTAGATCCATTATGTACCTTGGTGATATTAAAGCAAAATCCCATAACTGTTGTATGCCATGATGGTATTCACTTCCATTTGTGAGTTGTTACCCTTCAGTTAAGTCTGCTGCTAAATGGGTCTGCCATTTGTATCTTCTAATTTCTCCCGTTATCACCTTTTGTATTTTTAATTGGATGTATTATGACTTTGATATGTCTATTTTATGTCTTTTCCTGGAGCTTTTCTCCCCGGGCCTCTACTGAAAATGGACATGTATCCAGCTAGACTAGCCCGGTTAACAAATGTAAAATAAATAAATAAATAAATTTGTAAGTACGTGAAGCATTGCCACCATGTTACTACTAAATTTGAAATTCCTCATGAACCCCAGAACTGGGAACAAGTGTGTGTGTGTGTGTGCCCCATTTCTGATGCGTTTGTGTGTAATAAAGCTGCTTGAACTGAACCCACAAATGTTTGTTTTAACCTGACCAGATGAGTGATATGATGTCAGAACCAGGATTAAGACAACTTCTTCAAGTCATGAATTGGAAGGCGAAGGCAGATTAAGCTTGTTAAGTGAAATAGAGCACAGGCAAAAAAAAAAAAAATAACAAAAAAAGGGCAAGAAATGAACTTAAGGTAAAGAAAATTGCACAAATGATTTATTTGGAAAAGAAAATAAAACAGCACATTTATAAGGCATAAAGCACATTATTAATCAAACAAGTAGCACAAAACGTATTATGATTATTATTATTATTATATGTATTATTAATCAAACGAAAGGCACAAACCAATTAATTAAATGAAATGTTCGAAACTACGATATTTGATAAAACTAGCAGAGATATTCATATGGTGCACAGAATTACCTTTGGCTTGCATAACGAGCATGTTTAAATTAAAATGGGCACAAGAGAAGTATAATGAGCATGATAAGAGATTAAAATGGCATGACAAATACAATAAAAGGGCAAATTAAGATTAAAGAGCACCATGTTTGGGCACAAAGTACTATTTCGCATTGACTGAAGCATTCAAAGCATAACTAGAGTTGTTTGAAGTATCGCAGAGTGTGCAAAATGTTTGCAGACTGTGTGTTTTATTATGGTGCAATTATTTCAAAGAGTTTGCTGGGTACAAAGTACAGTTATATTGCAAAGTGCAGTCAAAGTACAGTCATTTCAAAAAGTTTCTTGTGCTGTGTGCACTTATTCGTAGAGTGCCGCCATTTCAAAGTGTTTCTTACACTGTGCAGTTATTTCACAAAGTACAGCCATTTTGAAATGTTCTTGTGCTGTGTACAGTTTATTTGCAAAGTGCATTCATCTCAAAGAATTTCTTACTCTGAGCTTCTTCCATTGTATACAGTTTATTCACAAAGTACAGTCATTTTGAAGTATTTATTACACTGATGAGTGGTTTCACAAAGTACAGTGATTTCAGTTTTCTTGTGCTACAGAGTTTTATTTGGCAAAGTGCAGTTATTTCAAGGAGTTTGTTGTGCTGTTGGGCATAAATACAAGTGCTGGCATAAAGTTCTGGCATATATATATATATATATATATATATATATATATATATATATATATATATATATATATGTGTGTATGTTTGAACATGATTTCAAGCACCTTCACTACTGTGTATTGATATGGCTGAGGCATTTCAGAAATCCAGTCCACTAGTGTTTGATCATAATATAGCAGAAAACTGGATGGTATTCATACAGGAATATGATATTTTCATACAAGCAGCTTTTTCTGACAAAGATGCATGGGCAAGGATATTCACTTTGCTTAACTTAGCTGGGGTCAGAGGCTATTGAAAGAGAGTGTTCATTTGTGTATGTACCAGATGTATATGCAGGACAGGGAGAAAACCACCATATTGTGGTACCGGCTGAATCAAGGGAGGACCCTATGTGCTTAAAACACAAATTTAGAGAAATGTGCAACCCCCAGACAAATGTTACATTAGAGAGGCACCTATGTTATGCAAGAGACCAAAAGCCAGGTGAAACTTTTGCAGCTTATATCACCGACTTGAGAAATAAAGCCAAAAATTTGGTGACTTGAAAGATGAATTCATAAAGGACAGGCTTGTGTGAGATGTTAATAGTGCTGCAGTGAGAAAGATTTTGCTTTGTGACAGTGATTTAATGTTAAGCAAAGCCATAGAGATTTGTCAAATCCATGAGCTCACAGAAAAGCACACAAATATGCTTGCAAGTGATAAGAGCATGGTTTCAGCAGCCTCTAGAGCAAATGTAGACAGCATGCAACACATGGCAAGCAGAAACAAGCCAAAGCACATGGCAGCTGCAACCACTGCAGGTTTGGCAGGGAAAACCCGTAGCTTTCTAGAAAGTTCCAAGACTAGCTCAGTAAGAAGGGCATGCTCAGTGCAGTATAATGGTGAGTCAGCAAAACCCAAGTTAAGTCTTATTGTTAACTATCATAATTGTTTTGCCAGTTATGAGTCTAAAAGAAAGAAGTGCTTATCATTTTATCAGTAATGCCACAAGTGTAAAAAATGAAACCATTTTCAAAAGTTTTGTAAATCAAGCAAACCTCATTCAGTTATTAAGAAAGGTCACTCAAAAAAGCAAGTTGAGTATGTAGATGGTATATAAGTGGTCAGTGAAAATGTTAATGTAGTAGATTTGTTGGCAAAGAATGAAGTATTTTGTACTGTCCTGATCAATGGTAAACCCACAGAGCTCAAAGTAGACACTGGTTCAAAGTGTGATGTAATGTCAGCAGAAACATTTGCTAAAGTGAGGGCTGGTGAGCAACTTAATTTGGCTACTTGTGTGAAGCATGTTGCTTATGGAGGTGAGAAGATTCAAACCTAAGGCTCAGTAGTGCTTTAATGCTATTTGAATGGGAACAGTTACAGCTTGCAATTTTATGCAGTCTGAAGACCTGTGCAGTCATTATTAGGTCTCAGAGACAGTTGGGACCACTTTAAGCCTAGCCAGTTACCTCATGTGAGAATCAAACCCAGCATCTTGTGTTTATAAGGTAAACACCTTAACCATTATACCAAACTCCCACCATCAAGTGCCAAAGAAGTACATCATGTAAGCACATGTCCCAGTTCCAGCTTCAGTGATGCTATTTTCTCAGAGTATGCTGATGTTTTTGATGACAAGCTAGGCAGACTTCCAGTTGTGTACTCCATGAAAGTAGACCCAGAGTTTAGCCAGTGATCAGACCGCAAGAAGAGTTCTAATAGCTATGCAGGACAAAGTCAAGGTCCAGTTAGACAAATCATGCAGCAAGCTGTGATTTTTCCAATCACAGTACCAACTGAATGGGTGTCTTCCATGGTAGATGCTCATAAGAAAAATTCAGATGAAATCAGAATATGCATTAATCCAAGAGACTTGAACAAGGAATTAAAAAGACCTCATCATCCTATGCATACAGTCAAGGAGATTGCAACCCTCATGCCAAATGCCACTGTTTTTTCTGTCTTAGATGCAAAGAGTTCATTTTGGCAAGTAATGCTTGATCGCATCAGTACCCCATTTGGTAGATACAGATTCCTCAGGATGCCTTTTGGAATAAATTCTGCCAGTGAAGTCTTTCAGCGTGCAATGGAGCAAATTTATTCAGGCAACGCGTATGCTATAATAGTTGATGATTTACTGGTTGGAGGCAATGGTAAAGCAGAGCATGACAGAAACCTCAGAAAAGTTCTGGATAGAGAGCGTGAAGTGAATTTAAAGCTCAATCCTCTGACATGCAAATTCAGACTACCAGATGTTACTTATGTAGGTCATTTATTTATCAGTAGAGGCTTACGACCAGACCCTTCCAAGCAAACAGTCATTCTTGAGATGCCAGCTCTAAACAATGTCCAAGCCTTGCAGTGTTTTCTTGGTATGGTTAACTATTTGGGCAAATTTATCCCTGACTTTAGTGAGTTATCAACACATTTAAGAGAGCTGACACACAAAAATGTTGCCTGGTCATGGTTAGAACAACACCAGAGAACATTTGATAACCTCAAATAGCAAATTGCTAACCTGTCTACATTAAGATACTATGATGTCCACAAACCAGTAGTTCTTTCTTGTGATGCTTCAAAGTTCGGTCTTGGTGCAGTTATTCTTCAGGAGGGCAGACATGTTGCCTGTGCATCTAGAACTCTTACCCAAACTGAGATGCAGTATGCTCAAACTAAGAAGAAACTTTTGGCAATTGTGTTCACATGTTCAAAGTTCCATGATTATATTTATGGCCAAGCTATCCAAATGGAAACTGACCATCAACCTCTAGTCACTATTTTAAAGAAGCCTATGCATTTAGCTCCTGCAAGACTACAAACAATAATGCTCAAATTGCAAAAGTATAATTTTGAAATGATCTATACAAAAGGTAAACATCTTTATCTTGCTTATACCTTATCCAGATCGCCCAGAAGTACCATGGAACAGCTTGATGCAGAGCATTTGACTTTGATGTCATGGAAGTGCATAATTTTTCTACTTGATAAGCTGAGAGGTCATACAAGGACTGATCCAATTTTGCAAAAGCTCAACTACTTCATCAATGTAGGATGGCTGTCAACACAATCCTGTGTAATGCCAGAAGTACAACCTTAATTTCCATACAGAGATGAGATGCTGATTGAAGATAGTGTCATTTTCAAAGGTCCAAAAGTTATTGTTCCTACTTCCTTGCAACATGAATACATTCAAATTTTGCATTGTGGCCACTCAGGTTCCGATTCTATCAAAAGAAGGGCGAGATAACTAATATTTTGGCCTTCTCTATTGAAAGACCCTGATAAAGTGCTTTCTTCTTGTTCAGTGTGCAACAGTACTAAGCCACGTTTGCAAAAAGAGCCTTGTTCCTACTTCCTTGCAACATGAATACATTCAAATTTTGCATTGTGGCCACTCAGGTTCCGATTCTACCAAAAGAAGGGCGAGATAACTAATATTTTGGCCTTCTCTATTGAAAGACCCTGATAAAGTGCTTTCTTCTTGTTCAGTGTGCAACAGTACTAAGCCACGTTTGCAAAAAGAGCCACTTCAGCTAAGCCAAATTCCTGAACTACCTTGGTCAACAGTAGCAACTGATATATTTGAGTGAAGCAATCAGCATTACTTAGTGTTGGTAGACTCTTTTTTGCACTGGTTTGAGATCGATTTGGTACCTAACCTAACATCCGGTGCTGTTATTACTAAGATGAGACATCATTTCTCGGTCCATGGTAGTCCACACAAAGTTATTTTTGACAACGGTAATTAGTTTACCAGTCAATTGTTTCAGAGATTTGCAAATGAATGGACCTTTATCCATGGTACTAGTAATCCTGAACACCCACAGTCAAACAACCTTGCTGAACATGCAGTACAGAGTGCAAAGCAATTATTAAGGAGGTAAAAGTGTGACAATACCAATATCTTCTTGATTTTACTTAATCTCAGAAATATACCCAGTGACAACCTACTTGGCTCGCCTGCTCAGATACTTCTATCTTGGCAAACCAGAACAACCTTGCCTATCAGTTCTATTTTGATTCTTTACAGAATTTTGAAGAATGGATATTACCTCCAAAAAAATGGAAAACTTTCTATCAATGTAGTCAGATACTCTAAAGCTTATACTGAGGAAATGAGTAGTTCAGGTAGGCAGTTCATTCAGGTTTTGAGACAGAAATAAACATACAGTGACTACATGGAAACAGGCTATGTATATCAGAGATGTTTATATAGCTTACATGTTCAGTACCAGACATTTGTATTGTACATCACAGACATTGTGAAATGTTTTTATTTTGTAGCCAAGGAAACCATCAATGTAGTTAGAAAAAGAGGAAAGAGGCAAATCAACACTACTGAAAATAAATTCTAGATATATTCTGAGACAAAAAGCATCCTACCTTATGTAAGACACTTATTCTTTACCAGAAATTGGGGGTCCAAGAGATGCATAAGTGACTGTTAAGACAATGAAATATTCTGGGTGCAGATAGAGTGTTTAAGTGATAACTTAGAAGTGTGTCAAATTAATTCTACACATGAGAATGAGGAAAAAAATAAATCCTTAAAGTTCTAAAATGAGTACGTAGTCTCCCAGCACATTATCAATCATGGAGCACGATAACAAATGTGCAGCAAAGAACCACTCTGTGTACTAGGTGTCATTTCAGATATGGGAAGAGGTATTGAAAGACAACAAAAGATGTTCTTCATGTTTCACTGTTGCAGTCATCACCTGTAGGTTATCCCTGCTGTGGTAGCCCTCGGTCGGCCCGAACACCAGAGTCAATGTTTTTTTTGCATCGGCTGCTGTCTGATGTCAAGTTGTCAGTGCTATAAAGCAAGGCAGCCAATGTCATTGCATCAGTCTTTCTTGTTGTGAAACCAATAGCAGAAGCAGTTCACACTCCACCACCCCAAGCACGAATGCTTAAAATGGCAGAGGATCTCATCTCCCTTATCCGGGGTAGTCAGGCCACAACTTCTAAAAGGAAAAGCCACCCTTTTCCAGAAATTATGACAGAACAGGAATCTGACTATTCAGTTTTTGAAGAGGAACAGCATCTCTTAACTGCTTATTCAGATGCAGAGGAATCCATCCCTTCTGCCTCCCCTTCAGAGGACCTTTCCTTTTGGGAAATCCTTCACTCCATCAGGGAACATTTCCAATGGGAATCTCAGGACTTCCCACAGTCTAAGAAAAGACTTAGAGAGTTTCTGGACCTGCCCCAGCACAGATCCCTGGCCACCCCCCCCTATTTTAGAAGTGGTGGATGATGTTTTCCATGAATCCAGCTTAGCCCCTTATGCCCTCCCTCCTGCTCCCAGTAAACCTGACAGGTACTACAGAGTACCGGATTCTCACAAATACCTGCACAGAAATCTTGCTGCAGACCCAGAGGTCATTACACAGGGACCTAAAGAAGCTAGGACTAGTTCTGCCAAGAATTCTCTTCCTTCTGACAAGGACTCCAGAGCTCTGGACAGATGGGGTAAAAAAGTATACACCTCTGCAACCTTAGCCATCAGAACACATAGTTGTCAGTTCCATATGCTAAAATATCAGCAACACACTTTGGAGCTATTAAAAGTGAAGACTGATACCTTTCCTGGCTGTGCAAATTCAAAATGTTAGCTGATTTACTGCACTCTGCTTGTCAAGTGGCCAAACACTCAGAAGCTTCTAGCAGGGCAGCCAGTGACAGGATCTGTTATTAGAAGACATGCATGGCTGAAGGAACAACCTCTCCCTGATCATGTCAAGTCTAAACTTATTGATGCACCCCTAGTTAAGGAGCATTTGTTTGGGGAAAAAGCAGAAGAGGTGCTTAAAAAGATGCAAGACAAAGCAAAATCTATGCAAAAAGTAAAAGATTTCTTTCAGGTTCAACTTCCCAGATTCAGCAGGAACTTTCCGTCTAAGCACTGGGCCTTCCAAGCACCTATCGGACAGGGCCGAGGTAAGCCCTGCAGGGACAGACCATATAGGCCCCTATCCCAGGGCCAGCAGAGAAATAAAACAATGGACCACTTCCGTCTCTAAGGCAGGGAGTTCTAAGCCACCTTTCTCTGGCAAACACTCACAATGACCCCCCCTCCGCCCTCCCTTCACTCATAAAAAACTAGGAGGAAGGCTCTCCCTCTTCAAAGACAATTGGCTTTCTTTAATACAGGACCAATGGGTTTAAAGATCATTTTTCAGGGATACAAATTCTCTTTCAGCGAACTCCCAATTCCAAGGGGGTACCCAGATGTACCTCCAAATCAGTGGGCAGATGCATTGAAACAGTTCCAAACTCTTATATCCCAGGGGGCAGTGGAACCTGTCCCCTCAGATCAAACAGGCAACGGCTTTTATTCCAGACTATTGTTTGTTTTCAGAAAAGAGGGCACTTGATGCCCCATCCTGGATCTAGCCATTGTGAACACCTCCCTGGTGGTCTCCAGATTCAAAATGCTAACTTTGCAGCAGCTGCTGCCTATGCTAACAAAAAATGCCTGGCTAGTGACCCTAGACCAAAACGATGCCTGCCTCCACATCCCCATCAGGGAATTGTGCAGGAAATTCCTGCGCTTCAGAGGAGGCTCACAACACTTTCAGTTCTCTGCACTGCCTTTGGCTCCCAGAGTATTCACCAAATGCTTGGCCCTGGCCATAGCATTCTGCAGACTGAGAAGTATACAGATTTACTCTTACCTGGACCACTGCCTCATTCAGGCAGAGTGCAAAGAAAAGCTGCTCCAGGATCTTCTCTTTGTCAAATCATTCCTAACTTCCCTAGGGTTCACCATCAATGAGAAGAAATTAAAGCAAAACCCCACCAGGAAGATCGTTTTCTTGGGAGCTTTGCTAGACACAGCATCAAAAATGGCCTTCCTATCCCCAGAAAAGCAGAGCTTCCTTTGTCTGAACTTTAGCCAGCTGGCTTCCAGAAGTCACCTCACTGCGAGAAAGTTACTGTAAGCCCTGGGATACATGGTATCTTGCATCCTTCTCATTCCTGTGGCCAGGCTTCACATGAGAAAACTTCAGTGGTATTTAAAGAACCTTTGGTGCTACCACTCTCAGTCACTAGAGACCTCTCTCCCTCTGATCCCATGTATAAGGGCTGAGTTTCTCTGGTGGGCAGAGGCCTGTGCTAGGAACAAGGGTCTTCCCTTCATCCTCCGCCCTTCCGGCCAGACCATCACCACTGATGCCTCAGACATTGTTTGGGGTGCTCACCTAGCAGACAGGTGCACCCAAGGTTTTTGGGGTGCACAGCAACTTCAGTTGCACATTAATCAGAAAGAAATGATGGCAGTACAAGAGGCTTTGACATCTTTCAAACCCCATCTCAGGCAGGGGTTCTCCTTATAAAAACGGACAACACCACAGTAATGTGGTATATCAACAAATGGGGGGCGACCCAATCTTACCCCCTGTGCAGGTTAGCCATGAGCCTCTGGCTTACAGCCACCTCCATGGGTCTACACTTAATTTCCCAATACCTACCAGGGGTCAACAACACCCTGGCAGACCACCTAAGCAGAAACTTACTGGACCCCCATGAATGGCAGATCCAGAGGGAAATCTTTCTGCAAATCACTCAGGGGTGGGCGACTCTAGAAGTGGATCTCTTTGCGTCACACCTCAACCACCACCAGCAAAAGTTCTGTACCAGGGAGTATCACCTCCTAGCATGGAAGATGGATGCCTTGACCTTTCCCTGGAACTCCCTCTTTGTGTAAACGTTCCCTCCTCTGCCCCTTATTCCCAAGGTACTGATCAAAATAAGGGAGGAGAGACCAAAGGCCATTCTTATTGCTCCAGATTGGCTCAGACAGCATTGATACCCTTTACTGCATAGCCTTACCTTACAGCCCCCCAAGCAGCTTCCCCTGATCTCAGACCACTTGATCCAGGTGAGGGGGAAGATACTGCACCCAGACTTACAGAATCTCAATCTTTCAGCATGGCTTATACCTTAAAAGCTAACAAGGAATCCCTGTTAAGCAAATAGGTCCTAGACATCATCACAGAGGCCAGAAGGCCCAGCACCAGAAAATCTTATGCAGGGAAATGGAAAAGATTTTGCTCCTGGAACCAGTCCAAAGGGGCCAGTACCTCCCATCCTTCCATTCCTCTTATGTTGGATTACCTAGCCGAATTGTTCAATAGTGGCCTGTCTTTCTCCTCTATTAAAATCCATGCCTCAGCCATTTCTTCCCATTACGATTCAGACCCACCCGTCTTCTCTCATCCATTGCTTAAGCAATTCCTCAGTGCAGCTTCTAATATCAGACCTCCCAGAAGGCCTCCCATGCTACCCTGGCCCTGAATTATGTTCTAGAAAAACTAACCTTACCTCCTTTCAAACCTGCTGCTTCTACAGAATTGAAATATCTCTCCTGGAAGACTGCCTTCCTAATAGCTATCACCTCAGCCAGAAGGGTATCAGAACTTCAGGCTCTCATGGCTGTTGAGCCCTTCATCATTTTCCATGCAGACAGGGTCTCCTGAGGACTAACCCCTCCTTTATGCTCAAGGTGGTATCTGATATGACCCTCAACTAGGCCATACACCTACCAACCTTCATTCCCAACCCTCAAAACAAGGGGAAAGAATTATACGCTCGATAGATGTGCACAGACAACTCAGATACTATCTGGACTGTACTAAACCATCCAGAAAAACAGACCAATTACTTGTCAGCTTTGCCCCTGGGGCAGAGGGGAAGCCCATTTCCAAACAAACCATTTCCAAATGGATATCACACTGTATTCATTTCTGCTACAGAATACATGGGAACCCCCCCCCCCCAAGTCTATCCATACCCATTCCACTAGGGCAGCCTCCACTTCCACATCCTTCCTCAGAGGAGTCCCCGCCAGGGACATCTTGGAAGCTGCCACCTGGATTTCTGTCCATACCTTTACAAACCATTACCACCTACCTCTTTTTTCTAAGTCTAGGGCAGGGTTTGCCTCTGTAGTTCTGCAGGGCCAGCTGACTCATGCCTAGGACTCTAACCTATCCTTCCACCCCTCTCCTCAGCTTTGGGTATCCCCCAACAAGTGATGACTGGAATAGTGAAACATAAAGAACATAGTACAGTTGTGTGCACTTACCATAAATGTAGATGTTTGAGTGTATTCACTGTTGCAGTCCTGGTTTCCCTCCCTCCATCCCCCTTATAGCATCTTTCCCTAGGGGGACATAAGCTTCCCATGGTGGCTTTTAGTCACCAGGACCGTTTTTCCTTATTTCCTTGTGCTTCTGACGGGTTAGGGTAAGAAAAAACTGATGTAATGACATTGGCTGCCTTGCTTTATAGCACTGATGACCTGACGTCAGACTACAGGTGATGACAGCTGACGCAAAAAAACATTGACTCTGGTATTTGGGCCGGCCGAGGGCTACCACAGCAGGGATAACCCACAGGTGATGACTGCAACAGTGAATACACTCGAACATCTACATTGATGGTAAGTGTACACAACTGTACTTTTGCAGAGCTTATAGAGCTATTAACCATTATATGAGAACAAAAGAAGCAAAGACAGAATATTAATGCTCTGGACACATAAAATAAGGACTGAAATGTTTATGGGTACAGAAGAAATGCAGGCTTAGGAATACTGTGCAATACAATGAGGAGACAGATGGTATAGAACACTGGTGTGTGTGGTACAAACCCTAATATCAAAACTGAGAAGGGATGTCAGAAACAGTGTTCAGTATGCTTTGACTGAGAAACTGTGGATAATTGGTAAATGGTTTGCTTTTAAAGTATGACATTGGAGTAGAGGGTAACATGATGTCTGAGGCTATGTTTAGAAGTTTGTCTGTAAACTGTAAGCAAAGTGATTCTGCATATACACTGCTGTCATATTCTGGTTCCAACTTAAAACTTATATGTCAAAATGAGTTTGAGTAGTACCTCTTAAATCTCATTTAAAGCAACCTGATATTTTTGACAAGGCATTAATTAAGATAGAATTTAGGCCAGACAGCTGTAAGTCTACAAAATGAGCACAATATAGTAAGCAGAGAAGTGGAAAGAAACTGTGTCACAGAAGCAATTAAGTGAAAATGAACAAGTGGACAGATGACACATTCACAGAAACTATCATAACATTTGAGCTAATATGTATTTAATAGCTGGAGCAGTGATGTCAACATTTCTACTAACAGAACTGTCACAGACGCAGTAACATAAAATTCAAAGTTATGAGGTTAAAAACTGATATCCTACAAAACTATTTTAAGCTTTTTGAGGGTCAAAAATCTTTGAAAATGGAGTATTACATTATCGCCAGAAGCTATACAACTAATACATGCATCATGTGGAGTGCCTACAGCTCTAAGAGAAAAGGCAGATGAAGAGATTAAAACAGTGGAACTGATGGAAGTGACACTCAAACATACTGAAACTACAGGATGGGCTAACAGTATAGTGTTTGTTGTAAAGCAAGATAAAGTTAGGATTTGCATATACTCATCAGACCAATAACTGAGTACAGTGCTCCTTTTGGTATGTACCTTTCCAAGCACCTGCAGCAATTGGAGAGACTACAAAAGTTCATCACAAGGAAGAGTCAAGATCTTCAGCATCTGTCCTATGAGGATCGTCCCAAGGGTCATTAGCCTAGTAACCTCCTATGATCCTTTGATCCTATGATCCTTAAATGGATTCTGAGAAAATATTACCCTTTATACACAGTAGAAGAAGATAACTGCTAAACCTAATGCAACATTTTTCTGAGTGCTGAATGATAGTCTGCATTTTTGGCAACTCGTACTGGAGGAATCAAGCATTAAACTGTGTATCTTTAATCAGCCCTTGAGTGGACAGAGTTTTATGAAGCTGTGCTTTGGCATTTCATCAGTTTCAGAAGTCTTTCAATTTGCTGCAGATGATAGGACTGAAGGTATGGAAAATGTTTTAAATATTATTGTTGATGTTTTGATTTGGGGCACTATGAAGTATGAGCTTAACACTGGAATAATTAAACTACTAGTTTAGACTAACATTACAAGGCTTGAAAGTGAACAGAACAAAGTTTGAGATTGTTATGTCATCCTTAAAATACATAGGTCATCCTTTTACTGCTAATAGATTACAGCCAAATGCAGATAAGACATAAACCATTGTAAAGAAGCAGACTCAATAGGCAAACTCTCTTTAATGATATTCCTGGGGCTGTTACAATACTTGCAGAGGTTTGTACTTCACTTGCCAGAAAAAACTATCTCAGAAAAAAACTACTTCAGCAAGATATAGTTAAGATTTAATTAGTAAACAGGCTGGTAACTACTTTATTACATACTCAAATATTTTAAAACAGGATTACCTATAATGTTTCAAGTGGATGCAAGCCAGGAAGCCCTAAGAGCAGTATTACTTAAAGATGGCTAACCTAATGCCTATGCACCAGTATTACTTAGAGATGGCTGACCTAATGCATATGCACCAGTATTGAGATGGCTGACCTAATGCCTATGCACCAGTATTACTTAAAGATGGCTGACCTAATGCCTATGCACCAGTATTACTTAAAGATGGCTGACCTAATGCCTATGCACCAGTATTACTTAGAGATGGCTGACCCAATGCCTATGCACCAGTATTATTTAAAGATGGCTGACCTAATGCCTATGCACCAGTATTACTTAAAGATGGCAGACCTAATTCTTGTGCACCAGTATTACTCAAAGATGGCTGACCTAATGCCTGTGCACCAAGAGCTTTAACGGATACATGAACCAAGTTTGCACAGACTGATTAGGAATTATTGGCCATAGTCTTTGGTTGTCAGACATGTCATGTTTATAAGCATGGAGAACAAATTCACGCGTAGATGGATAACAAATATTTGCAAAGTCTCCTCAAGAAATCATTACAGCTACCCATTAGAGCGCAAAAATATTGATAACACTTCTGAAATACAATGTTGAAGTGAAGTACAAATGGGAAAATGGATGACTATTGCTGATATCATAAATAGTGTTTATCTGAATGAGTGTGTGGAAGATTTGCTGAACAGTAGATACCAGATAATGGTCCATAATTTGCATGCCAGGATTTACATTTTTTTCCCAGAGTTTATTATTTTCAATACATTACATCATGTCCAGAATCTCCACAGTCAAATGGACAAAGCAGAATGTATGACACAAAATGAAAATGATATGTTGAAGTCCTCACATCAAACTGACATTCATTCAACATTGCTGAATTGTGGAAAACCCTTGCTGTAGGACCCGCTTTTTAAATTATTGATAGAAACTTCTAATACCCTTTATAGTGGTAATTCCATAAAGTAGAATTCAAGTATCCTAAATGGTAACCATTTGAAATGTCGGGACTCACTCTAGTCCCAAAACACAGAAACTGAATGACCAAAAGATCAGACTTATAAGTACCAAGTGTGAGATGCCATTTCTTGGAATATTCCCTTTTCTCTGATGTATGGTGATCTCAGAATTGGTAAATATAAGTTTGTGGGGGGCTTGCCCCCCCCTACAAAAGGAAGTTTTAAAGAGAAGAGAGATTTTTGAGATTTGTTCTTCTCCGAGTTTTTGGTCTTTTCTTTCAGCTTCTCAGCACTCAGCATTCCAAGTGCTGATATTTCAGTAGGGAGCCATCATCATCAAAGAAAGTCAGCTTAAGAAGAAACAGCACTTTTCTAAGGGAAGGAGAAAAAGTCAACATGACAGTATATCCAAATTTTTGTCACAAATCAAAATATAAGTAACTGTAGTTGATCACTCTCAAAACCAGAGATTTTACTTGTATGGAAAGATGATACGCAATCACACAAGAAATAGTCACAGACATTTGCTGAAGATATAAAATCAAAGGAGCTAAAATAAGTGAAAATGGGATATTTAGAAAAAGGAAGGAATAAATTACGTAGACATAAATGGAATTTGTGGGAGTCATTCATTCAGAATTCCATGACCTTTTTAAAATGTACAATGATGCATGACTTTACACAGATGGACTTTTTAGATGTGTTGATCACAAAAGACGCAGTAAACGATTGTTTTCAGTCTAACATTTACAGAATGGAGACTCTCTCTAATTCCTGTCTCCATTTTAATACAAACCATCCTTATTTCCAGAAATGTAACATAGTCAAAGATCAGCTTGTTCATCTATCAAGTTTAATTACTGATGGCCACAATTTCACAAAAGAGGCAGGGTGATGCATATGTTTGTGAAAGGGGATAACCCATTGACCTGCACAACAATATGTTGTCTGAAGTATCAGCAGGTAGACATTCTAGGCTCTGTATGATTTTGAGTAATAATGCTTTTACCTTGAGCAAATGGGGATATCATGGGCACTAACAGATTTAGATCTAGATTAAGCTTTTATTTAGCCTGCATATTCAAAAATGCAATCAAGAAAGCCTACTGCAAACTTGGAATGCTATACTGCTACAAAAGGTTCATGGACTCAGCCACAAAACCACCTTGGCTACTACTTACCTACACTCCTCTCTTCTCTATGCTGCCCCCATTCTGACAACCATACAGACTACCCTAAAAAACAAATTGGAATCCTGCTATAATAAGATCACCAAATTTTGCTGTAAATGCACCTAATAACACTCACCACTACACAGTTCTCTGAACCCTTAACTGGCTCAAACTACCAAACTTCTTACATCACCAACAGCTTAATATGGCACACAAAGTAATATATCAACCCCACACTTGCCCATCACTTAACTTTCTTCTCCAAACTGACTTACCAATCAGGACCCTCCGATCTGAAGACAAAGAACTAGTAACCCTACATAGGCCAAAGAAAAAAGCTGGACAATGTCTATATTCCTACACAGTAGATAAACTCTGGAATGACTTACCATCAGACATCAGGGCAACATCTAACCACAAACTTTTCACACTATAATGGTCTTTCGGCTTTTCCCAGTTAGGGGTCACAACAGCGGAACTGCAGCCCGATGTCCAACCTTCAAAGAAGGCACACTCGTTCACAAACGCACCTACCTGCATGTCTTTCAAATGTCACTCGACTGCGGGGAGGACATGCAGACTCCACACAGAAGGCGCTCCAGCCGAGAATTGAAAGGGAGAACCTCTTGCTGTGAGATGAGAACACTAACTGCTGCACCACCGCAGCCTCTCGCACTAAAAAAAAAACCTCCTCGAAACAAACATCTGCACCTGCTTCAACTAAACCTAGAAACAATATTTCCAGCCCCCCTCACCCCTCCCCTCCTTCCACTCCCTAAACCCTTCTTTTCTTTCCTCCTTTCTCCTCCATACTCTCCTCCTCCCCTCTTTTAAACTACCCCTTTTATCTTTCCTGAATAACTCCACATTCCACTAATTACTCATCCAATTTGACCTTTGCATTCTTTTATCTTTTCTTTACAAAGGTCTACCTATAGATTACCTAAATAACACTGTACACATCCACCTCAACTAGACTAACTTTCTTTAAAACCATACCACTGCCCTTCCGACTCTTCAGATTAGATATACTAACCAACTTCCTTTCTATTGGCTGCAATGATTTCAGACATTCAAACCTAACTGCTTTTATGCCAGTCAAGCTATCTTGTAACAGTGCAAACTTTTATCTGCATGTAAATGAAATGACCATGTTACCTACACTTGCCTAATGTTTACTTTGTATTTGTCTAATGTAAATGCAAATGAAATGTTTTACTTTATATTTCTAAGTCAAAAATGTTACTTGGTATTTCTTTAATGTAAATGTAAATCAAATGACCATTGTACTTATGCTTTGTCAAATGTTTTACCTTATATTTTGTTAACTGTACTAGTTGTGGAGCTTTTCTCCCTGGGCCTTCGCTGAAAATGTGTTTCTGACCCAGTTGGACTTTCCCAGTCAATAAATGTCAGATAAATAAATCTATGGTGTAGCCCTAATACAATTAAGATGGCCATTAAAACAAATTGGAACCTAGTTTTTTTGTCAGGATATGAAAATGAAGTTGTGTGATGAACCATTTATTTTTTGAGAAGGGTAGAACTGTCATAGAACTCTTGGAATGTGAAATAAGTGGTCATCAGTGCAGTGTAAGTGGGTGTCTAGATGTGGACACTCTAGATATATTTATGAAGGCCTTTATGTCACTGTCCATGATAATGAGATCTCTAGGGTATACAGGACATTTTAACTCTAACAGTAAGAGTGGGGTTTACCTTGTTTTATGTCTAACATGAACTAGTTTTTATGTAGGTAAGACTAAAAGGAAATGAAGTGCCAGAATTTAACAACATTCCTATCATATTAAGAATTCCCTTTATAAACATTTAACTAGGTATCAGGATTTTAAAAAAGATTATATTTTATTTTGAAAAAAGTTGACAGGAATATGAGGGGATCCTCTGGAGGACAGTCTGCAGATGAAGGAGCTGATGTGGCAGCTTTGGTTGAATGTAACACACTGCCCTGGATTTAATGACCACATTTCCATACTTAAGAATGGTGAAGTCACGATCTGCTGAGGATAAATGAATGCATCTTATAATTTATTTCAGTTGGTGGTATGTTTCTTATGGTTGGTTTTAAAATGCATATTAATATATACATATATATGTGTATGCATATCTCTCTCTCTCTATATATATATATATATATAGTTAAATTATTGTAAAATGTCAGAAGTAATCAGACTCACACCATACTGCTGTTTCCATTATAGTTTAATATGTCCAAACAGTCACACTGTCTGAGATTATTTCAATTCTATTAAAACACAGCTAGAAAAAGTCTTTTGTTCTCAAGAACTGTCTCTTTCCTAAAATCAATGCACACTTGATTAATATGTCTCTGAAGAAGAGAAAATAATGTCCAGTTTATATACCCTTTTCAAAGGGCAGCATATGATATTTTTAATGTCCTTGGGATTTGCATGACTGTTGTTTGTTTCAGTCACTTGTCATTCTTTGGTTTCTGTATCTGAAGTCTTTAAAGTCCCTGTTGAATAAATTTCCTTATTATTATAACAGGATGCCATTTACAGTTATGTTTTGCCCACAGAATTAGACATGTTCTTTTTTCCATGAACCATTTTAAACATATTTACAGTTATTTTAGCAGATGTCTGAGATAGCTGCTTGCTTCAGCACACAGTATTTGTGTTACACTTCTACTTTTTATAAAGAGACGATTATTTCAAAGCTAACTCTTGCTTTACAAGTCAAAACCTTGTATTAATAAAAAGCATACTTTTTGCATTGCAGCATACATTTAATTTCATTATTGCTTTGGGGAAAGAATATTTATAATATCTATCAATTCTCCCCTTTTTTATTAATTAAGGAAAAAATGCAGTCTACAGGAAAATGTGATCCTCTGTACTTAATAGCCTTTCTTCATTGTTAACAACAGTTACTTGTTTGACAGTTTTATTAACACACATTTTAACACATCTCCTCTGTTATATCTGAGATAGCTCCATAAGTTGCATTTGCTAAAAGTTTTATCAACTTTGTAACTTTCCATACTGCCTTAGTGGCATCATACCAGTGAAAGATTTCAGCTCTTGAAATAACACCATTTCATATGTCCAGCTGTTTTAAAATCTTTCCCTATTTTGGAAAACTGTCATGAACCTCCCTCTTTTTCTGGTGATTTTTTACCATGTCCTCTGGTAATGTGTGAGTAATTCTCATTATTGGAACTGCATACCCTATGTAACAAAATTCCTCCTCTTTCATCCCATTCTTAAAAGAAGTATTATGTGGTAACTCCCATACTGTTTTTATTTTATACTCAAAGCTTTTTCACATGACCAGAGTCGGTGTAAAGTAACATTCCTGACTGTCCCTTTCTTTTGAAAACAGAGTATCTCTCTTTCTGCTTCCATCAACTGTAAATGTTCTTTTATGGCTGATTGTTTTACAACTCTATTTTTATAAGATTCTTTAAACATAAAACCTGTATCTGTAACCTGTACAGGGACTGCATGTAATGGCATTTCCCCTCTGCAAGGAATGTGGCTACAAACCCAACAATTTGACTTATGTGCCTTTGCAAACAAATTTTGCATGGCCAAAAATGTATCGAAATTAGGTATCCAATCATGATGTTCCTGTTCTCGTGATCTATTTTATCTGAGTATCTCTCCCCATTTTTTTCTTTGCAACTGTTTTATTTGCATTTCCTTTTGTATTTACATTTTATTTTTGGATTGCCTTGTCCTGTCCACTGATTGCTATTATAAACAATATGTACAATAGTATCAAAATGCATATGAGTATTAAAATGCACCCCCAAAGTTTGCATTTCATTGTGTGAGGTTTAGTTTCCTCCATTTTTCTGGCTTTCTTTCAAATGGGTATATCGGCATCTAGAAACAAATTTAAAGAGACTGTTGTTTTACTAAGACTGTTAACAGACTGTTACTTTACTGACACTGTTTGACTGTTATTAACCTACACAGATCTCTATGAACCAACATGGTGTGTTGTTTTTGCTTGGATTTTTATTAGCTGAAAAAAAATTGTCTAAGTTTTTATTAATTTTTTTTAATCACTACCTGTATGTATTCCTGTGTATTATTCCCAGGATGGCAGTTACACGAGTCTGACCAATGATGTTCTTGCTGTACTAGTTTGTTTACAAAAGTATAAGGCTGTTTGCTGTTATATTCCACGTAAGATATTCTTTTGAAAATGTGATATACAATCACTGTTTTTTACCAATATTGATCCTGTTTGCTGTATGCATAAGCTGCCTTTGGAGACATACTGTACTTTTAATGTGGAGGTGGGGAGGGTTGACCCTCTCTTATTACCACAGAAACACTTTTCTGTAGGATTTGTCATAAGTACTGCCTTAAATGTTACTTCATTGCCAGATGTGGATGTGGACTTATACCCAACATTTAATTGCATTGTTTAGTTTTGCATATACTATTTGCATTACTATAAATGTATTCACTGTATTTGTATTAACTTTAACTTCACACTGTATTAACTTTACTTTGTGTCTGTATGTTATTTCTGTGTTTGTTTATTCTGAATCTGTTCTGGCTTATCAAACCAGTAAAGTAATATTTATTTTTCTGTCTTTTCCTGTCCCCTTTGTTTAATTAATTTACATTGAGATTTGTGTACTAACATTGTCTTCCATTACTTCAAAAGGTCCCTGTACTTTGCTGCCAGCTGATAAACTGTGTTCTGTTAATTAATAGCTTTAATGCCTATTTCCTGCCATGATCTGGTTTATAGGGAGGATTATCCCCATATTTTACTGGGCATAATTTACCATTTTTATTATACTGTTAGTGTCTGTAATTACCTTTTTCAGTAAGCCAAGAGGTTTATCCTTCCTTCTGTTTATTACTTCCCTCCTTTTTTGTGTACCCTGATGTTTGCAGGTTATTTGCATGTATATCCTTTTCTATTTATTACCTGTTTCAAAAACAGTGTATTAACTGTCTGTGGCTATCTCCTGTTTCCATCATTGCACTGTGGAATTGTTTGCAGTAGATGAGATTGTTGTACCTGTAACAACTATGACATTTACAGGCTTAATTTTATCTTTAGACTTTAAAGCATCAAGCTGCTTTTTGTAGTCTACAAGCTATTTTTGTAAATTTCCTCTTTGTATTTGCAATACTGCTTTCTTTTCTAAACTGTCTAGCACTCTGGCTTTCTTTTGCTCCAGGTGGAGTTTGAGATGTTTAATCTCTGAGTTTGTGTCTGTCTGTCTGGCAGAAACTGATTGTAAAGCTGCATCTGCATTTTGCAGAATGTCATTAACTGTCTGGCGAAATTGCTTTAATATACCATCATGCTTGACCAAAACATCTGTTGTTTTTTCTGTTATGTTATTTACACTGTCTGTCTGATCATTTTCAGATAGTTTTTTAATTTTTTAAATGGTGGAAACTGGTATTACCTTGTCTGTGTGTTTAAAACAGTGATGTGAGTCTAGACACTCACCTGTTTCAGCTGCTTGCTTTGCTTTGGCATTGTGTCTATATCATAACATCGACAGCTTAGGTTGTCGAATCTTAAAACATCAACACCTAAGCGTCGAAAGCTAACAATAGCGAACAAAAGCATCCCACCACACCCCCTAACTAAATATATCAACTCCAAGATCACTCTACATTGAGGAAAAGGCAAATCCCTGATAATGGCCATGCAAATTCTTTCCCAAGGAAAGAATTTGATGATGTGGCCATTTGCTATTGTAAGCGTTCGACGCTTAATTATCGATAATTAAGCATTTGACAACCTAAGCTGTTGACAATTCAGTAGGAACCCTTGGCATCTGCCAAAGCATTTCCTGTAGCCTCTTCTATATTACATTTTTTATGTGCTTTGATTTTGACAATACTAAACTTTCCCTGTAAATCATTCTGGGAATCAGTGCCCATAAGTCCCGTAATACTGGAGCATGTTTTAGGGGTTTGCCAACACTGTCAATAAATCCCCTTCTGACCCAAACTGGCATGTGTAAGAATAAATAATTTACCACATAGGTACTGTCGCTGTAAATATTGACAAGTTGAAAATGTTGTCAAACATATTTTACTGCTTTTATAAGACTTTAAACATTTGGGAACAAATGCAAAAAAAATAAATAAATAAAGCATCATTTCAAATACACTCCAGTGTGTATGTCAGCCATTGTTTAAATGCCAACACATTGAAACAACATTCTTTTTTTGTCTTGCCACTGAGGCAGAGTCTGCAATAAACAAGACTATTGATAAATATCAGCAGGAGAAATAATTGCCATTTCTGCTGAATCCTGTCCATTGTCAATTGATGTATTTTGTGCCCCTTGTAAATCTTGTTGGGCTTTTCTAACTGTCTTGTCAGATTAACTGCTGTAGTTTGTGCCCTTAGTAAATGTTGTTGGGCTTTATCTGATTGTTGTGTTAAACCAGAAATGTCATTATGTAAAATATGACTGCTATGCTGAGTCTCTTCCTCTAGATGGCATTATTGTCCCTTACTACTATCCCTAGCGAAATTTTGAAAAGCTGTGAAAACCTTTTCTTTAAAAGGTTAATATTAATAGCACACTTTATTATGTTAGAACTTTCTTTCTGTGCATTTGCAAGATTTATTCTAAATAACATTGTTATGTAATCTATTACATTACTGACAATAATTGTTATACATTTGTACTGTATGAGACTTAGGTAAAGTGTAGCCTTAAGACGTTAAAGAAAATGTGCGACAGTTTGCATTATACCTGACAAAGGCATAACTGCATCAGGTACATTTAACTGTTGTGTACGTGAAGAACTAACAGCGCTAGAATCAAACAGATTATTTGACAAAATAGGATATATATTATGGTATGGCCTATATACTAGACTCCTGTGACAAGACAGACATAAGTTTGGAAAGTTACTTCCACATAAAAAACAGTCTTTTAGAATTAAGTCCAAGAACTATCACTCCTCACAGGACTAACTCTACCTGTGCCAAACTCAGTCCAAGCACATAAACTAACATAAAAGGCACAGTAGTGATGCAGGCAGTAAACACAGCACTAACCAAAATGCAGGAAACAAAGCTGAAAAAACACTGCTTCATGAACTTTAAAATTCGGATTTATTGTGATACAAACAGAAGACGTGGTAAATGCTTTCACCTGGATAGGCTTCTTCAGACCAAAAGAACCCCCCCTCTTGAACACCCTTATATGGCAAAAAAGGCACCAAAAACAGATAAACCATTAAAGGCACAGTACAGCTATCATGGTATACAACATAAATGAAGCGCTTACTCTAAAATACATCAACCATAGTAAATTAAAAACACCTATACCACTCATAAAACATGAATAGAGATGTATAAAAACAAAAAAAAAACGCCTTTAATGGTTTATCTGTTTTTGGTGCCTTTTTTTGCCATACACCCTTGTACAAGGGGGGGGGGGGCGGTTGGT
Source organism: Protopterus annectens (assembly GCF_019279795.1). Classification (NCBI taxonomy): domain Eukaryota; kingdom Metazoa; phylum Chordata; order Ceratodontiformes; family Protopteridae; genus Protopterus; species Protopterus annectens. Next base: position 1,039,425,403 of record NC_056733.1, read on the forward strand.
CTAAAGAAACCTATCCAGGTGAAAGCGCTTACCACGTCTCCTGTTTGTATCACAATAAATCCGAATTTTAAAGTTCATGAAGCAGCGTTTTTTTCAGCTTTGTTTCCTGCATTTTGGTTAGTGCTGTGTTTACTGCCTGCATCGCTACTGTGCTTTTTATGTTAGTTTATGTGCTTGGACTGAGTTTGGCACAGGTAGTGTTAGTCCTGTGGGGAGTGATATTTCTTGGACCTATTTTTACGTATTACTGTTTTCACCCCCCTGGGAGCATGGCAGGTGTTGCTGAGCCACAAGTGGAATTGCCTTATGTACCAGAACGAGGTACTCCTACGAACATTGATTGTTTCTCTGTATGTGTATCCGGTACTGTGAATCCCTTGATGTTGTTTGAAGGAGTCGGAGAGGAGGGTGTTGTGATCTCTGCTGAGCCGTTTGATAGGGTTGAGTTGCGGGAATGGAGGCTGATTTTATGAAACTGAAATGACTACAGACCCAATGGCAGCATTTTGAAGTTTGCATCAAAAGGAGAATTGTACCGAGGGGATTAAGAGTACTGAAGATACCCACCACAGGTAATTCATACCCGGACTTGCTCTATAAGTGGCAGCAGGCTAACATAGAGGTAAGACTAAAGTATATGTCACTTTTGAATGAATTCTTCCTACCGGAAGAATCTGAGTTAAGATAAAGTATTAGAGAACAACAGAAAGAGCTGTATTGTCATTTTCCGGCTTATGTTGTTGATAGAACTACTGATTCTACACTGGATACTGTGCAGTTATATGAGAAGCGCTTACTGGCACAAAAACAGCACAAGCTCAAGAGGGACATAGATGACTTTAGGTTAGGCCAGGTCTTCTCTTGGCCGAGGACATACAGTAATGTGCATGGACCTAATGCCGCTGTTTCTACTCAACAGACTGATGCACCTAAAGGGCAAATTCATGTAGTATGATTAGAATCCTTCCTCCTAACCACCAGTTCCAGATTTGGATTTATTTGAGTCACACACCCCAATGGGTCAGTATTAATGTGGATGTTAATATGTATAAGAGTGTAACTGTTGTTAATGCAAGTATGAGTGATGGCTCTAGTAATGTATTTTCTATGAGTAATGTGCCCCAGGGTTCGAATGTCCTTGATAGGGCTTTTTCTAAAGCAGTTGTTTCTGCTGAGTCAGAGCTCGAGGGTTCGACTATGGTGGGGGTGGGTTCTACTGCTTCCCCCGCAGTGGGCCAATCTCCCATTAATACTGACCCATTGGGGTGTGTGACTCAAATAAATCCAAATCTGGAACTGGTGGTTAGGAGGAAGGATTCTAATCATACTATGCATGCTGCACATAGTTCTAGTCATGACAATGTTGGCACTGCGATTGCCAATCGCCCTTTCCCCATCAATGTAGTTCACAGGGGAGGGGGGAGATTGAGATCTATGAGCAGGGGCAGGACGAAGAAGAAGTTGTCAGCAGATGCCCTTGTGAACCAAAACCTCAAGAAAATGTGGGAGAAAACTGGTAGACGTTAGTGCATAACATTTCCTCGCGCCCACTCATGTCAGATGAGTTAGGGGTACTATCAAAGGGATTGACTTTTATACCTAGTTATGACAGTAATTATGTTGATACTCTAGTACAGTTTAAGCTATTTATTAGGAATCTGTGCCTTAGATTGGAGTTTAAGGATACAATACAGGTGTTAGATGGGAAATTGTTTAAGAAGCCTAGTGTGTACATGCCAATGGTACCACCGCTAGTAGCTGCTTTCAGTAAACTAGTTGAGAATGATCTGTATGACCTGGAACAGAGAGTGGCACCTCACCTAAGTGTCATGTTTAATCATAGCGTCACCTCAGGTTTCGTGCCCACTGAGTGGCGCAGAGCTACAGTTATCCAAATCCACAAGGGGGGATCCACCTTGGATCCCGGAAACTACCGTCCCATCAGTCTGACAAGCCTTATCTGCAAGGCCATGGAGCATATTATCATGGAACTTATAAACAAAGACATTGGCAACCTTCAAACACTGGACCCCACCCAGTTTGGGTTTGTGAAGGGCCGATCTTGTCTCCTGAACCTGATTGACTTCTTTGAATCAGTCTCCAGAGCCATGGACAAGGGTAAGGTGATTCACACAGCCTATCTAGACCTTGCCAAGGCCTTTGACACCATCCCCCACTCTGGAATCATAGATAAACTTACTAAGTTGGGCATTAATCCCTATGTCACCCAATGGGTTGCTAAATGGCTTACTGATAGAACCCACACTGCAAAAGTAGCCGACTCCAAATCCAGCTCCAGACAAGTGACAAGTGGAGTACCTCAGGGTTCAGTCCTGGGGCCACTCTTGTTTGGCATCTACTTCTCTGAAGTACAGGTCAACACTAAGGGACTCTGGCTAACAAAGTTTGCAGATGACTGCAAACTGGGAGCCATTATTGAATCCCCATATGATGTGGATACTCTACAAAAGGGCATTACAGAAACAGATGCTTGGTGCCAGAGCCATGGGCTCAAGCTCAATGCCAAGAAATGTATTGTTATCCCCTTTGGGAAAAAACATGTATCCATGAATTACCATATAGGTGGCAGTACACTAAACACAGAAAGTGTGATAAGAGACTTAGGGACACAGGTGGACAGTGGTCTCACCTTCGTTAACCACATCGCCACAACAGTCAGGAAATCCTTCTATGTGGCACACCTCATCATGAAGGGCTTTTCATGCTGAAAAAAGGAGGTAATTGTCCCACTGTACTCATCCCTCATTAGACCCATTATAGAATACAACGCCCCATTTGGTATGTACCTCTCAATACATCTGCAACAACTGGAAAGGCCTCAGAAATACCTCACTAAAAGAATCACAGGCCTAAAGCAGATGCCCTACACTGACTGCCTTAAAAAACTCCAGCTATACTCTGTCGCATATCGTCTACTCAGAGGTGATCTCTGCTTAACATACAAGGCCATGTCAAACCCAGAGCTGTTGGACATGCTACACTTAAAGAAATCCCAATCCCTCAGAGCTACACGCTCCAGGGATCTAAACCTTGTCATCACAATAAACAAAACATGCTGGAGGGATAGGTTCCTGACCCAGAGACTCCCCAGACTCTGGAATAGATTGCCCATACATGTCAAGCAGAGTGCCTCTTTGGATCTCTTCAAGAGGAACCTTGACGATTGGATGGGAGAAAGGAAATTCACCCCAGGGATCACGTCAGTCACCCTGCTAGACAGGGGTCCAGGAAAGTAAATAATGTGGGAAGAAATAGCCAGGGAATTGTTATGGCTAGGCTTGTATAGGCCCTAGGGCTGATAGCCTAGTACCAACCTATGAACCTATGGGTAAGTCTAGTAAATGAAAGGGCAATTTAACTTATGCACAGAGGAGAGCCCTACAACAACTGAGGAGTGATCCCTCCCTTGTCATTAGACCTACTGACGAGGGGGGGTGCCCTGGTAGTTATGGACTCTGAGTTCTATGATGAAGCAATGAGGTCTATGTTATCAGACCAAAGGTTTTACAGTTTGGTGGAACGTAAGATTGTGGATGTACATGTCTATAGAGTACAGATGGTTTTGGATGATTTGATTAAGACCAATGTTATTACGAATGAGTTGTATGAATATTTGTTTGTTAGTGATCCCCTCCTGCCAGTGATACAGGGTCTTCCTAAGATCCATAAGGACAGTGAGTGTCCACCCATGAGGCCCATTGTTGCAGGCAGGGGGTGGATCACCGAACCATTTTCGTTGTATGTGGAGAGGTTCTTGCGCCCAGTGGTTGACGCAAATGTTTATATTTTAAGGGACACGAAACAGTTCCTGTTGGATTTGTATGAGTCTGTGAGATCTGCCCCTGTTGATCTCCCATATTACTTAGTCATGATGGATGTTCAGTCACTATTCACTGTGATACCAAACAGAGATGGGGTGCAGTTGGTGTCTGATTACTTGAAGGACAAATCTGGATTAGGTAGTGATGCAGTGGATCTGTTGGCTTTGTTTTTGGAAGTTGTGTTAGAGAACACCTTTTTTTGTTTTGGCTGTCAGTGCTATTTACAGATGGATGGTGTGGCTATGGGTACTTCTTGTGCCAATAGCTACGCCAACCTCTTTATGGCTGCATGGGAGACCAAGTTCTTGTTTGGTATAGGTGATTTTTCGAGGAACGTGATGTTTTATAGGCATTTTGTAGATGATGTGTTTTTCATTTGGAAGGCCCCTCTCTTCTTGGAGAGAGTTAATGGTCTAACGCAATATCTGAAATTTATCCATGGGGTTTCTGAGAATTGGATTTCCTTTTTGGATGTCTACATTCAGAGATTGGAAAGTGGTCTGTTGAACACAGGAGTGTATAGAAAGGAGTGTCAACGCAACTCCTATCTCCATAGACGCAGTATGCATCCAGGTTACATCTTTGGTAATATTGTGAGGGGTCAGGATTGGCAGACCTCATTAATTTGAGGGAACAAGCTGCTGCACCCTTTTTCTCTGAGACTGTAGTGGACCACGATGGTCCCTCCCAGGGTGCTCTGGCAGGAAGTAGAAACCATGGTTTCAGAGTGCCCTTATATTATACCAAGTATTATCCTTCAAGGTAGGTTGAAGGATGTGATTAGATCACACTGGAGTGTGTTAACACTGGACCCGAATGTGAGGGAAATTGTGGGTGCTGCCCCAGGTTTTGTCTATAAGAATAGATTGAATCTAAAGAAATTGCTGTGTAATCCTGTTATGGATGGTGGAGTTGATAGGGTTGCTGGTACTGTACCCTGTGGTAGTTGCAACTATTGTTGTTCCATAGACACTGATGTCCATTTCTATCACCCTGTCTATGGCACTAACTATAAAGTTAGAGTTCATGCAAACTGTGAATCTACACATGTTGTTTATTTGGCCTCCTGTGGAGCCTGTGCTGCATTTTATGTAGGCAAGACAGGCAGGAGGCTGAGGGACAGAATAAGAGAACATCTCTACCAGATCAGGATTCATTCCACTGTCAATGCTCTGTCCAAACATGTCTTGTCTAATGATTCCACACACCTTTTTCGTTTTAAAGTACTAGATCTTACACACACTAGTTTTAGGGGGGGGTGTGAGGGGTAGAACTGAGAGTATTGAATCTAAATGGACTGTTAGACTTAGAGCAGATGTTTTTCCTGGACTGAATGAGAAAGTACCATTGAGACCTTTCCTGAAGTCCAGGAGATTGAAGTGATATGTATGACTGTGCTTTTCACATATATTATGAGAGCATTTTTATGAGAGGATTTATTGTTAGTGTTGTGCAATTAGTATGAATGTATGCAGTTTTTTGTTCTTATACATCTCTATTCATGTTTTATGAGTGGTATAGGTGTTTTTATTTTACTATGGTTGATGTATTTTAGAGTAAGCACTTTATTTATGTTGTATACCATGATAGTTGTACTGTGCCTTTAATGGTTTATTTGTTTTTGGTGCCTTTTTGCCATATAAGGGTGTACAAGAGGGGGGGGTTCTTTTGGTCTGAAGAAGCCTATCCAGGTGAAAGCGCTTACCACGTCTTCTGTTTGTATCACAATAAATCCAAATTTTAAAGTTCATGAAGCAGTGTTTTTTTCAGTTTTCTTTCCTGCATTTTGGTTAGTGCTGTGTTTACTGCCTGCATCGCTACTGTGCCTTTTATGTTAGACTTTTAGAATTGCTGTACATTTTGTCATGTATAGATCATAGACATTTATCCATTTACAAGTACAACTTTCCTCTAATTTTAAAACAATTAAGAATTTGAAATTTACATTTCATGTCTGACAGAGAAGATTCAAACCATGCCTGTAAATAAGACCAGACCTTGTCTACTGTATCATGCAAATGTATCTGTACAGAATGTGGGCATTGTAAAGTTAAGTCTCTACTGGCATCCATGTTATAACTGGGAAGAATTTACAATATTTTGTGTAGATGACAAACAGGTGATCAGGCTTAAGAAACTTCGAAGACACGGTGTCCTTCAACAGACGAATTGATGGTGGAACGTCGTTGGACAGATAAAACAACGTTATCTCAGGATCCACCCAAGAGAAGCACTGGAACTTTCGACCTGTGGAATTCACGTGGAAATTATGGCACCAAATGAACAGTAACTGCTAGTAACAGATAGAAAAGGTCCCATTGAAGCTGGCTCACCACTGTTAAAATTGTTTGTAAAATGTCAGAAGTACCCAGACTCACACTGTACTGCTGTTTCCATTATAGTTTAATATGTCCAAACAGTTACACTGTCAGAGATTACTTCACTTCTATTATAACACAGCTAGAAAACGCCTTTTGCTTCTCATGAACTGTCTCTTTCCTAAAATCAATGCACACTCGATTAATATGTCTCTGAAGAAGAGAAAATAATGTCCAGTTTATATACCCTTTTCAAAGGGCAGCAGATGTTATTTTTAATGTCCTTGTGATTTGCATGACTGTTTTTTTGTTTCTGTCACTTGTCTTTCTTTGGTTTCTATATCTGAAGTCTTTATGAAACATCCCTGGTGAACAAACTTCCTTATTATTATAACAGGATGCCATTTACAGTTATGTTTAGCCCACAAAACTAGACATGTTCTTTTTTCCATGAACCATTTTTAAACATATTTACATTTATTTTAGCAGATGTCTGTCTGAGATAGCTGCTTGCTTCAGGACACAGTTTCTGTGTTATACTTCTGTATTTTAGAAAGAGACGTTTATTTCAAAGCCAACTCTTGCTTTACAAGTCAAAACCTTGTATTAATAAAAAGCATACTTTTCTTTTTGCATTGCAGCATGCATTTAATTTCATTATTGCTTTGGGGAAATAATATTTATAATATCTATCATATATATAAATGTTTGTATATATATATATGTGTGTGTATGTGTATAAATATATATATATATATATATATATATATATATATATATATATATATATATATATATATATAAAACAAAAAATACACATATGAAGCCTTCCACTAATAACAAATGTAGAAACCAACACAGCCACCACAGCCAGGGTAATACCAGTAAATCAGTCACAAAAAGTCACTTCATTAAATCAAACATACATAAAAAGCATAAAAAAAGATCGCTTGTAGGGAGTTAATGCTCCGTTGTGTAAGCCCAAATAAGTACAAAATAAAAACAAGACAACAGAGCAAAGCAATGAAGGGGCTCAAAACGCTCACACAAAGTCCCATATAATACAAAGCAGCAGTCCTGTAGGCAAAAAATACTCCAACATTGTAGAAAATGTATAAAATGCAGAAGTTTATTGTAGAACAGGGTAGCGCTTTCGCTAAATAGCTTCTTCAGCCCTCTATGAAAACAACCATCACTTAATCACATTTAAATACCCAAAAAGGCGCCATTCTGATAAAAATTACTTAAAGGTAAACATACCCAGACAGCAACTGGTGTAATAGATACCATAATCACATAAACTTAAGAATAAATACACATTATACAATGATTATTATAACAATATATATCAAAACAATAAACTCACATATATTAAAAACATCAAAAATTGCTATATACATATATTAAAAGACAAAAACTCTGACTGTCACAAAACTCTTCAGTTATGTCTAAGTTTCCTCATCTTTAAGAGTGGGCGTAATGGAACCTTGCCATTAAGCCCAGGAAGGACATCAGCTCGAAATCTAATGATCCAATGTGTCTCCCTTGCTTCTGTATAGTTCTTCACATCACCCCTCCTATGTGTCCTACATATTTGCTCCAAAACTCTAAATTTAAATTGATGTTGCAGACCCTGTACACCACATCCTTAGACATACAATTCCCATTGACACGTATAATATGTTCGTTTAATAAGGTGGGGTGCACAAACACTGGATCTGAGAAAATATATGAGCAAAAATTGCAGCTATTACATGGTAACATGTAGTGTTCCTGCGTAGATGGTATATGGTGTCTAGTCTTTGGTGGAAGGGTAGGGTTCTTGTGAATCGTCGGGAGGCCTTGTATCACTGGTAACAGGGGATGTACAACAAAGAGAAACTCAAAAAGTGTTTGATTAATAACCTCATTAATTAACAAATCTTTTAACAATAACTGTACCCTATGTATGATATCGTCAACTCTGTCCTCTGTGATAAGCTCATAAAACTTCTCCTCTCCCAGCATATACGCCATGTACATTGGACATTGAAAAGGGTTTGAACGATGCCACCAATCTTAGAACGACTAGAGCCATGCCATACTTCTCTGATAGGGCAGCTACATGCTATGACGATAGTGTCCAAATAGGGGACAACTCCACTGGTTTGACTGGGCAAAGCCAACGCATTGTTTTTCCAGTCTCCTATACAAAGGACATAGGCCTTATAAAGGATATTTTTGTCAAACACTGGCATGTTTTGTCAGTAGACCCTAAGATTAAGGAGATTACTGGTGACAGACCTAGGTTCATTTATCGTAACAAGAGAAATCTCAAACATCTACTTTGCTATCCATATATCTGAACAGGGTCTGCAACATCAATTTAAATTTAGAGTTTTGGAGCAAATATGTAGGACACATAGGAGGGGTGATGTGAAGAACTATACAGAAGCAAGGGAGACACATTGAATCATTAGATTTCGAGCTGATGTCCTTCCTGGGCTTAATGGCAAGGTTCCATTACGCCCATTCTTAAAGATGAGGAAACTTAGACATAACTGAAGAGTTTTGTGACAGTCAGAGTTTTTGTCTTTTAATATATGTATATAGCAATTTTTGATGTTTTTAATATATGTGAGTTTATTGTTTTGATATATATTGTTATAATAATCATTGTATAATGTGTATTTATTCTTAAGTTTATGTGATTATGGTATCTATTACACCAGTTGCTGTCTGGGTATGTTTACCTTTAAGTAATTTTTATCAGAATGGCGCCTTTTTGGGTATTTAAATGTGATTAAGTGATGGTTGTTTTCATAGAGGGCTGAAGAAGCTATTTAGCGAAAGCGCTACCCTGTTCTACAATAAACTTCTGCATTTTATACATTTTCTACAACGTTGGAGTATTTTTTGCCTACAGGACTGCTGCTTTGTATTATATGGGACTTTGTGTGAGCGTTTTGAGCCCCTTCATTGCTTTGCTCTGTTGTCTTGTTTTTATTTTATACATAAAAAGCAATTTTAATAAAAAAGGATAACAGCTTTCAGATCATTTGATCCTTCATCAGATCCATTCACATAAAACACAAATATGTAGAGGCCGGACCAATCAGTACACTTCATGGGGCCAACACCCTCCATTGCTGGAACAACATAACCAATTAAATTCGTCTCTTTATCCTCCTTCCTTTTAAGGCTGGCATCAATGGAAAATTATTCTTGGGTCCCGGAGGTTTGTGAGCTTGCAACCTTCTGATCCATGCCATCTCTGCTCTTTCAATAAAATTATCAATATCCCCTCCTCTTTTATTCATCTTCACAATTTGTATAACCCTAAAATAAGTGCCATGCCTTGTATTGTCTTTGATATGCCTATATAGGGGATTCTTCTTGTCCCCAGTCTAATATCACTTACATGCTTGGAGACTTTCTTTTAACTGCCTAGTGGTTTTACCCACATAAAAGGAATTACAATAGTCACATGTAGCCAGATAGACAATATATTTATTTGGGCAGTCTGCATAAAAATCAAAGCTGTACCTCCTATCCCAATTAGGATGTACAAAAACATTGTTCATAGATATATATCTGCAGTTGGTGCATGTTTGACATGGGTAGGTACCCCTCCTATTAGATACCATGGGTGCATGCCGATTCCCATCTTTACATAAAAGCTGTTTCAAATTCCAGTTGTTCTTAAAAACAAAACAAGGTACCTCAGCTATTATTCCTCTAAGTTCCTCATTAGGCGTACGTATTTTCCAATTGCCCCCTATCACATAGCAGATGTATTTCATATCAGAATAAGTAAGTATCATTCTTAAATCCTGTGTCATCCCCTGCTGACTAATATTCTCATTCAAGTTCTCTCTAAGAAGATAGGGCTTCCCTTTCTCCTGCCTTTGCCTCATCACTTGACTCCACATATAGTCTATCTCATGGTGATTGTAACCTCTCTGTAGAAAATTGTCCCCCATAACTTGAGTGGTTCTTTCAATGTCCTGATCTCTAGTATGGAGTATAGACATCCTAAGAACTGCCCTTTAAGAATATTGCTATGTATATGCCTGGGGTCCATACTGGATGTTTGAAGGATGTTATTCTTCCAGCAATCCTTGCTATATAAACTGGTATGTATCTCACCAGTATATATATCTTACTGAAGTCTGATGTCAAGAAAGTCCATGCTGGACTCATCAAATTTCAATGTAAAACATAAAAAATCTGTGGTGTTCTCCATATATGCATGAAATGCTTGCAGCTGCTCAGTACTGCTAACATATAGTACGAAGACATCATTAACAAATTGTCTGTAAAATTTCAGATGTGTACTAAACAGATTGCTGCTCAACACATGTAAATTTTCCCAGTATGCCAATACCAAATTCACATAACAATTGGCACATAGTGTTCCCATGGCCACCTCACATTGTTGTAAATATAGGCATTCCTCGAATATAAATACATTATGCCTCCATCAATGTATGAATTCAATCAATTTTCCTTGTGTCATTTGCCACTGACTTTAACTAGAAACTGTTTAAGTGCTGCCAATCCATATGCATTGGGAATCACAGTAAAGAGGCTTTTTATATCCATAGTCACGTTAAAGTAATATCTCCCCTCATTACGATTCCTTAAGAATTGACCCATGGATTGGAAGAAATGCTGAAAGTCCCTCACAACAGCTGGTGCTGACATAAGAATTTCTTTCAAACAATATTTAACAAAGAGGGAAGCTGGTTCAGTGACCCATCCTGCTCCTGCTACAATAGGACGCATAGGTGGATCCACCTGGTCTTTATGTATCTTAGGTAAACGTTTAAAAATGGGTGTCAAAGGATGGGTCACATTTAAATATTCATAAAGTTCTACAGATATATAATTATTCTCCTTCAGCTCACAGAGAATGTGCCTTACTAAGATCTTTATCCTTTCCATTTGTCCCTTCGTAATCAATTCATATGCAATGTCATCTTCCAACAATCCCAGGACTTTTGTCTGATAGTAAGCTCTGTCCATAAGCACAGTTCCCCCTCCTTTATTTGCTGGTCTTATAATGAGTTCAGAGTTATTCTGTAACTCTCTCAGGCTGACATTTCCTCTATACTAATGTTATGAAAACAGTGTTGAGGTTTTGCTAGTAAAAGGGAGATGTCTCGTTCACATACATTCTGTGGGTACTGGGTTTCTTAAAAAGGGCAGCTTCACTGGTATATATAGTTTTGTAAATAGTTTTCAAAATAATTTCTCTCCCAAACATCTTTAAACTTAAAGTAATATCACCAAGTTTCGAACATACAGCCGGAATGAAATGTAAACCTTTATTCAAAACCTTAAAATGAAATTCATTGAGCCTAAAGGCTGATAAGTTAAACACAAGATTCTCAGCCATTGCACATTCTAATGCTTCACTTTTCTCACTTCTGACAGATGTCCTTCTTTTTCTCCTTCTGCTTAGAGATCTCACCTCCTTTCTGTTCCAGGTTTCTCTGATCTAGAGGGGTAAAGCCAGAAAAAACACCGGACATGTGGAGGCAGTTTTAGACCGGGCCCCCAGATTGACTTGCCTTGTACACTCAGTCTAAATCTTTGTACCCGAATCCGTAATTTCAGGTAGTGTGCTAGAGCGAGTTGCATGAGACACAAGTTCAGTATTAGGTGTTAGAGGAGGAGCCAATTCATTCTGTCCATCATGTGTAAAATTCTGTCTCTCTTTATCCCCCATTCATAGTCCTTTTCCAGACAAACACATTACCATTGCAGAAATAAGAATAATCTCTTTGTAATTTCTTAAATTTCACTTGCTCTAATTTATTATCAAATAGAGACACCTTAAGGTAAATATCATCCAGTTTATTCTTGCAAAAATCAGAGGTATATTTGCCTTCAATCTCTTTCTGCTTCCATCTAAGAAAGCAATTAGCTCACATTCCCTCGGCTCAAAAAACACAGTTAGGAGCCTCATATAGCTGAAACTTGTATGCAGGTTAGGCTTCTGCCATCTCCTCATTAATTCGGGGTGTGCATGACCTTGCATTGGCATAACCAATACACACAGCCCTCTAGGAATGACTTTATAATGAAGGCACGCCTCCAAATGGAGGTGCTGTCATCGTAGTCTCTTCATACCTCTCAACTGTCCAGATTTTCACAGAATGTCCAGATTTTTGCCTTTTATTTTTAGTCTGTTCCTCATAAAATTTGTGCTTTTCTGACAAATCATTTAGCATTTTTGTCACTAAATAATACTAAATAATGAAAGAGATTTGAATTTCAGACTTAAAATCCTTCAGAAAATATATATTAATGCAAGACCTGTAATTCTAGCATGTTTCTTTGTTACTAGAAGGAGTATTTAAAATCTCCCCCTGTTTTTGGGCCTTTGTACCCCCATTATTTCTGGCTTTGTCTAGATTTCTTGCAATGAGAGGGTGACAGGTATGAGTCTCTTTAATTCGTAAAAACTGCTTTCAAATTCTTTTGCAGCATGTAAGAAAGTATGCAGAAAATTCTCCTTCAGTATCCTGTTAAATTTCAGTTCTTAGGTTCAGGTGTAACGGAGGGTTCACCCCTGGATGTAACAAATCTTTGTTGAGATCTTTCTTACCACAATGTCATAAGGAGCTAGACAAGTCACCCAAGCTGTTCAAATCAGCAAAGCGTAACTTACTCATATCCATGTTCCATCTGGTTCACGGGCAATAGTAAGTTCAATCCCTGTTTTAGAAATCCCTTTGGCCATGTGTAGTTGTGCTTCCAAATGACACAGAAAAAAAATACAAATATGAAGCCTCCCACTAAAGAGCTGTGTAGTAGGAAAAGTCCAACAAATATAGAAACCAACACAGCCACCACAGCCAGGGTAATACTAGTAAATCAGTCACAACAATTCACTTCATTAAATCAATCATACCTAGAAAGCAATGTGATTTACTAGCATTACCATGGCTGTGGTGGCTGTGTTGGTTTCTATATATGTAAATACACACACACACACACACACACACACACACACACACACACACACACACACACACACACACACACACGTGTGTGTGTGTGTGTGTGTGTGTGTGTGTGTGTGTGTGTGTGTGGTATGGATGAAAAGTACACAAACCTCATTGCTGCTGCTGCAGCAATCACTCTCACTCTTCACTCTTTCTCTCCCCCCTCTGTCACACACACACACACACACACACACACACACACACACACACACACACACACACACACCTCTCAACCTCTTACTTAGATCAAGAAATCTGGACAAAGCCAAAAATAATGGGGGGACAAAGGCCCAAAATAGGGACCCTTTTAAGTGCTGCTCTTACAAACTTTGAAAGTTGATAGAAATACATGTTTTGCATTAGCATGAATTTTCTGAAGGGTGTGAAGTATGAAACTCAACTGTCTGTCATTATTTTCTGACTTCAGCCTCAATGATCTGCCAGTGATTTGCCAGAAAATGACAATTTTATGAGAAAAAGACCAAAAATATGAGGCAAAGATCTGGACATTCTGTGAAAATCTGTACAGTTGAGAGGTATGCTGGACAGAGCCAAATAACAGGGACAGATGTTAAATATTGCTCTTATAAACAAAATCATTAAGGTTGCCATTAGGTTTACTTACCTCTCAACCATAGTAGATCAATGTTATGCTAAGTAAATTATATACTTTTTTTTTTTTTGGTAATTATTGCCATTTGTCTTTTTATGTCGCGGTGGTATGGCAGTAGCATTGTTACCTCACAGCAAGAGGTTCTCCCGTTCGATTCTTGGCGTGGCTTGGGAGTGCCTTCTGTGTGGAGTCTGTTTGTTCTCCCCGCGGTTGGTTAGCGTTCGAAAGACATGTGTGCGTAAATGGGCCTGCCTTCTTTGAAGGTTGGGCATTGAGCTGGCACCTCGGTGTTTCGTAAAAATCTACTGCCAATCATTAGCGGACTGGACTTCCGCTGTGGTGACCCCTTATCAGGAAAAAGCCGAAAGACAAACATTGCCATTTGTCTTTTTAGGTCTGACCTCCTCATTAAACAAATGTCAAACAAACAAATAAATAAATAAATAAATATCTACTTTATTATGCACGCCGCGAGATGGCTGGTCCATGGAAATTTATCTTACATTGATACCGGTCCTTGGTGCAAAAAAGGTTGGAGACCACTGATTTAAGGGTTTTATTGTTTACTAAAATCAATGTTTTTGTGTGTTTTGAATTAGCTGTGATTTGCATACTCTCTAGCCAGTAAGAGAGTAGTTTCAGGTTTTGCTCAAGTTACAGTTTAATAGCTGGGTGTGATAAAATGGATTTGTAAATCACCATATCTTCTCCAAAATACTAGTTTGACTTCTGTAAGGTCAGTATATCTTTTTTTGTTTATGAATAATGAAATACAAGGGAAGCCAGAAAGGAGCCTTGATGAACACCTTACTGAAGGGAGAGACATCTGACATGGACGAGTCAATTTTTACATAGAAACATTTGTTTCAGTGATCGTCTTTGAACCAAAGGGCTGCTTTGTTACTATTGTTTGCTTATAGTAGCATACTAACAAGAAGGCAATGTCTGGGTACACCAAAAGCACTGGTAATGTCTATGAAAACACATCCTGTAAGTTTTCCCTTGTTTATATTTATAAGAAAGCCATCTGCTATTCCAGTGATCTGTGACTGCACATCTCCCAGTCTAGAAGCCATGTTGCTGCCTGGATAGAACAGCAAGTTTTGAATGAAGGAGGATGGCTGCCTGCATACTGGCTTTTCAGGAATTTTACCTGAAGTCAGGAGTTCAGGTCTGAAGCTGGAAGTATAGATATGGTTTTGAATATTTAGAAGCGGTTTAATTAGTAATTTCTTCCATATGGAGGGAATAATGTTTTGGAATAGAGAGATATCTTATATATTACTGAATCAGGGTTAAGATGAGTTCCTCCCATATTATGAGGAAAGGAACTATGGCTGTAGGCCATCCGAGATAAACACTGCATCAGTATGAATTTTGTCAAGAAGTGTTTTGGTTTCTTTTTTCTTTTTGTGAGAGAAGTAAAAAGGGAGCCCTGAATGAAGGAGGGGCAAGAGTGTGAGGGCAGTTATTACCTTGTGTTTTGTTGTTCATGATGCTGCAGTAAATTACAGAAGGAAGTTGTTAGAGGAAAGACAGCCACTGCTAACTTTGACTCAGCTGGATATTTCTAAGATGGAGTTTGGAATCTGACCAGTTAGCAGGATGGCTTGATTTTAATAGGTTTTGGGATTCAGTACTAGGGAAAATTGTTTAGAATGTACAGAGTTGGATTTATGCTGTTTAGTGGCTTTTTGGTGAGATTGTATAAGGTGACAATCTTTCATAGCTTTTGTGGTTGTGGATATTTATGTGAGTCATGAGACTATGTGGGGGTCTTGGGGCATGAGTGCAAAGTATGTACGGAACAGAGTCTCTGTCTCTGTGAATAAATTTATCTCAAGGCAGAACTTGAGCCTGAGGCCAGGACAATACCTCACTCCTCTGGTTAGTCTGTTGAAAAGTATGTCCATGTATCGTGTGTAGCTAAAACTACTTAATGTATGGTTAGAGGTACGAGTCACATGCATTACACCTTTCAAATGCAGAGTCACATCTAATTTCTAATTTCATTAAGAAACATTTTTCTTTTTTAAAGTGACAGTTCAAACTTTCCTGCAGGGCTATACGTCCTGCTTACACAAGGCTCTTTTTATGTTGGGCTACTTCATTCAAACACCCCATGAAACGTCAGGACATTTGCAGCCATTAGCAAACACCCTAAATTTTACGACTGTCCTTTTTCAGTTTGCAGTTGTCAATGCTAAAGTTCATCCTAGGACTATGGCTTTTCCAGACTTCCTCCATTGTAAAGTGCTAAGAATTGCATGGCTGCTTCCTAGTACTTCCCACAAATGTTATACTTCTTATTTGAAGGTCCTTAGCAAAAAGATAATGGCCTTAAACTGGACTGGTGCAGTTTTGGTTTTTGAGAAATTTTCTGGCTATAAAATAAACTGTTCCCTTCTTGATCATACAATGAGCTTACATTCCAGAAAGAAGGAGCAATTAAAAAAAAAAAAAAAGTTTTTCTCTTGTCTTCTAGGTGCTTATGGGAAGTCCTTGCACCTCATAGAGTTTAATACCAGACTTAGCTTCCAGGCTCAAGTTTCTCCCTTACCCATAATCCTCTGCCCTTAGCTCAACCTCCCCAGATCTCGTTTGCTAGCAGTCGGTACAGATGTGATTCCAGCGCTCCGAGCGTTATTTTCACAGATAAGTGATTACTTCAATTTTTTTTTTCTTCTTAAAACCCTTCAACTCTGGAACTTTAATATACACACACACACATATATATATATATATATATATATATATATATATATATATATATATATACATATACATATATATATATATTTATATATATATATATATATATATATATATATATGGGTTCACTTCAGTTGATCGAGTTTCTGAAATCTCAAAACTCATATGCTGGAGACCATATGATTGAGTTTTCAGAAACTGAAGGGGGGGTTAAATAGAGTATGTAACTGTTTTGGGTGAGGGATTCTGTAGGGGGGAAGCCCTCTGTACTCCTGCAACTTAAACATACTAACTCCGAGATTGCGCTACATCAGGGAAATTTCTCATTCTACAGTGTCTGCTGAAGCGTGGAATGGGAGATTTCCCTTTTCCCCATTGTAGTGCAATCTTGGAGTTAGTATATTTAAGTAGGGGGGTGTGGGGGTGCAGGGGGGCTTGCTCCCCTGCAAAAACGTGTTTAAATGATCTCGAACATATGGTCTCGATCATATTAGTTTTGAGATTACGGAAATTCGATCATCTGAAGTGAATCCATATATATATATATATATATATATATATATATATATATATATATATATATATTATTCTCCCTCTCTATCAGCTTGTGAGGTCATTAGGTCTCTTCTTTTCCTTCACCTATCCTCTCCCTTTGGGCCTTGGCCCTTCTTTTTCTTTAAAAAAAAAACTTTCTTTTTACAGTAGTTGTTTCTTACAGATGAATAAACCGACAGGATTTAAATGGTGCACTGAGTGTGAGAGGAAGAGTCCACACTCTGATGCACATGACAAGTGCATTTATTCTTTAGGAATGGCCCACTTGGAGTCCCTTTGCAAAATTTATGAAGGGTTCAATCCATGGGCTATTTAGAAAAGGAAAAATAAGCTAATTTTAAAGGTCCTTTTGGCCCCTCCTTCTCCATTATCTTCTCCAGTGGCTCAACCCCCCCCCCCCAAGAATTGACAGGGTTCCGAGGCTAAGAATCGCCACCATAAGCACTCTAGGGCATTTTCAGACCCTTCTGCAAAACTAGCAAAAGAGTCATATCCAAAAGTGTCGGTGCTGAGATCCATGTTGGCTTCTTCAGATCCAATAGACTTGACAGCTCTGAGTGGGCCTTCTTCTGGAACGGAGTCCTCCAAGTCGGCTCTGATTCCACCATCTCACCTTCTTATCCATACTGATTCGGCGGCTCCTAAGGGATCAGATCCAGGCACTTGAACAGCTCTTCAGCCCCTTGTCTAGGAATTCCCAGATCTGGACTCTAGGATTCAGTCACCCAGGGAATCTATCAGATCCGTGTCTCTGATGGTGCCAACAAAGATTCTGCAGATTCCTAGGCATTCACAACCCTCTTCAGTGGCTTCTTCTAGATCCTCTGGAACCCTATATGATGACATGGACAAAATGTTTAGGTCCATTATCAAGGCTCAGATCCAGATGGGGGTACTTACAGCTCCACCCCCTCGTGGATCCAAGAGTTTCCCTTCCACTTCCTTTTCTCCTTCTCTGAACCAAGTAGTGGTTTTGGAGCCCCAGGACAAGGTCTTCTGAAAGCTTCAGGGTTGGATCAAAGGACCTCAATGCTGACCATGACTACCTCTGCCTCATGATCCTTAGATTGGAGTGAGTCCCATATCTGTGATGTCATGGCTGGATCAGAGGGGTGAGGTTCGACTCTGATTTTATTGGATCTTTCCCTTCACCTTGGAGCTTTGGCCCTCAAAAGTGCGGGTCCAGTTCTGTCTGCGAGTTGAGGTTATGGGTGCTCCTACCTTCCTCATTAGGGATGTCGGCCCTGAGGGAGTGGCGAAGACTGTCCCTGGGACCTCTGGCTTTCTGGGTTTTGGAAAAAGCCTTCTCTGCAGGCAGAGAACTGGACCCTTTTACTTCTGCTCCTCCCTGTGTTCCTGCATTGGATCTGGGTCTTGAACCTTCCATTTCTGTCTAGGGTCAGCCTGCCTCTAGGGACCTCCAGACCGTTCTACCTGAGGTGGCCCCTTCCTCTTCTGACTCCTACCCTGAATATCCCATGGAGGAGATCCCACGGAAGAGGACATGCAAGAGGAGGCATTTGGACTCTCCACTGGAGTCCCTTACCATGGATATGGACTACTATGAGGGAGAAGAGTCTCCCAAATCACCACCAGAGGATGTCTCCTTTTCATGGAAATTTTAAAGCAAAGAGGTGGCTGGTCATCAAAAAAACCTTCTGTAGAGGAGTGCATATTTCTGGAGGCCTTTGGGGCAGGCCCATCTACATCTTGGGTAGTCCCTGTGGCAGACACTGTTATAGATCTTGTTGCCTGTCAGACCTGGAAGGAGCTGGACAATATAGAACCAGTACCAAAGGACCCAGACAAAATCCTTTCTCCCCCCCAAAGATCGAAAATGTTGGAGAAAAGGCATCCCAGTTGATGGTGGTGGTAGCAGATACAAAGAAAGAGCTTGCACAGCAGAGCTGTCCTCTCTACCTGCTGAACAGGGAGTCCAGACCGCTGGACAGGTTCAGGAAGTGCACCTTTGCTTCAGCGACTTTTTCACTTAGACACTTAATTACTTGGCACATTTCATTCACCTACGGAGAGAACTAGTTAAGGAAATTTCTGAGTCCTTGTCGAAGTTAATGCCTAAGGAGGATCTTGATATTGTTTCTCCGAAGATGACCACTTTTACTTCCCTGGCAAATTCTTCCATGAGGCTCGTTTCCAAGAAAGCAGAAGGATCCTCAAGGGCAGCTGGCATTGCTATATGTAGACAGGCATGGCTGAGGCTTTGTGATTTTGTGGAGTGTAAGACCTTGTCTGCCATGGGGATCAAGTTTTCCACCCCTCAACAAACCTACTCAGGGAATCAAAGAGGGGCTAAAAAGACTTGGTTCCGAATGTCTCAAGGATTGTTTCCTGATCAAGGTGGACAGTACCTCTCCAGAGGCAGAGGATGGGGCCTTAATGGGAGATGCTGCCCTAGAGGCAGAGGGGGCCCATAAAAATGAAGGTTTTAGGGAACCATTTTCTGACAAGCCCTTTCAGCACTTCTGAAGCACTGCCCAACTGTCCAGATCTGGAGGCTGTCAGGGGTCATTTTTCCTTGCACCCAGGGACCTGGGCTCAAATAACTATAAATGTGTGGGTGCAAAGCATGATATCCAGAGGCTACTACATTCACTTTTTTCTAGGCCCTCCAAAAATTCAAAAGAAGCTCCCTGACATTCCACCCTGGCAGTTCTAGAAATCAAAAAAATACTGCAAAAGAGAGTCATCTGAGAGGTCCCAGCCAAGAAGAGAGGCTCTGGATCATACTCCCATTTCTTTCTGGTGCTAAAGAAAACAGGGGACTTGAGCCTATCTTGGACCTAAGCAAACTCAATTTATATGTAAAGAAAGAGAAATTTAAGATGGTTATGGTTAAGTCTATCCTTCCATTACTAAGGAAAGATGATATGGATGTGCTCTGTGGACTTGAAGGATGCATACTATCACATCAAAACAGACAGGCACTCCAGAAGTCACCTGCGCTTCTGCATGGGAGCCAGTCACTTCCAATTCAGAGCCCCACCCTTTGGTCTAACCACAGCCCCTGAGTGTTTACCAGATGCATGGTAGTGGTTTCAGGTCATCTCTGACCACAAGGGTTTCAGATATTCTTGTATCTAGACAATTGAGTTCTAACTGCCCCTACACGGTATCTACTGGCTCAGACCAAGGATTTTCTCTATTGGATACCCCAGTTTTTAGGCATCACCATAAACCCAAAAAAGTCACAACCATTGCCGATACAAACTTTGGAATTTATCTGGGCTCAGCTGAACACCATTACGCAGATAGCTTCCTTGCCCCAACATCCCATCAGCACTATGTCTCTTTAGGTCCAGGCTATACTATCTCATCCCTCTCCTCCTGCCATTCTGATTCTGTGGGCCCTGGGATCTATGGCAGCTGCTATAATCTTGGCATCTCTAGCCAGATACTATATGCACATCTGACAGTGGACGTTGGCTGTTCAATGGTCTATCTACACTATTCCTTATCAGGTTGACCAATATTTTCAGAAGTCATCTAATATAGTGGATTCACTCCAACCTGTCTGTTGGCAGACATTTTATCCCCCCAATGGCCACAGTGACCACAGATGCTTCTCAGCTAGGGTGGGGGAGGCAGTTCAAGGGGGAGATGTTCCAAGGCATATGGACTCACCTAGAGACCAGATTGCATATCAGTGTCCTAGAGATGAGAGCAGTACTCCTCTCATTGCAAGCCTTTCAGGATGCTCTCCCTCTGGGGACCACTGCAATTCATACAGACAACATGTCAGTAGTCTGGTACATCAGCAAGCAAGGAGGAACCCGTTCATACCAAAATCACACTAAACTTAGGTCAAACTGCTTTTTCTGTTTCACTAATGTGACAACTTGATTTTTGGACTTGAAGAGCTTCTTTTTCAGAAACCCTTTTTAAGACACTGATTTCTTCAATTTTTGAGGTGTTTTCTGGCTGTGTGCATACCACCAATTGTGGATATATCTCTGATTTCATATGCCTACACTAGTGCTATGTAAAATGATTCAGGTCCTGTTAGTTTAAATTTTCTTGTGATCTTTGATAAAATGCTTAAATAAGGGGCCTCCAAAGATGAAGCCTTTGACTTAAACTTCCTAAATTCATCTGGAATTATCATAACATTACTTCTCAAACAAGAGAAGCTCAGAAATATAGAACCATGACCATAAAAGCCAACAGTCCTACTCAAGAGGCTGTCTGACACTGGTTCTAATTTTAGAAAATGAGCTGAAAACAAGTTTAAATAAAATTATGGAGAGCAGTGTGGTATTCAGGTATTGCTGCTAGACCAGGGTGTGATCAGTGACTGCAGATGTTTGAGTTTCTAATTCAGGATGATATTGTAGTCCAGACACCCTGACGTTTGCACTGTCTTGCCCACTACATGTTCCTGAATCATGATATCAAAAATTGCCTAGAAATGTTTTAACAGTTTTCTGGAAGGTTAAACTTCCCATATTCTTCTGCTGCTGTCAAATTGGACACCCCAGTCAATAAAATATAAATAACTATAGATCACAGACTTAAGAGGAGGTACTAATTTTACATGGGCAGGGCTAAGTTGTATCAAAACAACCCTTCCCGGATGGCATCAATCAAGAAGGAACATTTAAGAAAGCAAATTTAGATGCTTACAGGCCTCATCCAGGTCAGCACGATCCATGCGGTTTAACATTACACAGAATGCAGGGTTCTGCTTATGAGGTAAAACGTAACAAGATCATATGGTTTGCTATCACATACTGCAGTATCACACACACACACACACACACACACACACACACACACACACACACACACACACACACACACACACACGTCCCGCATAAGAAAATGCATTGCTCAGGTCACACAAGAGCTGACTACAAGCCCTTATTGCACATGGATGCTCTTACATGAAGTAACTGTGCAACAGAAAGCAGAGGAGATAAATGCCCGAACAAAAGAAAGACAGGGCTGGAACACTGACTGACTGAAATGTACCAGCATTGGAAGACAGTATAAAAAGAATAACTAAATCATAGATGTATAAATAATTACAATAAAATAAAGTAAGGTGTTTAAAGCAATAGTAGCCAGGAGCAAGAACTGCTCTGTGTTCCTGAAAGCCCTTGATCAGAAGTTGCACACTTTGATAAACTAATTTGGAGGGAGCACCCAGACACTTTATCATTTGGCAGTCTTTAACTCATTACATCCAAGTGACACTTCCAGGCACTTGTTCAGTTGCCTCCTACTGTGCCGCTAGGCATCAAATATTGCTTGTTCATATTTACATTAACAATTTCAAAACCATGCCACATACAACGTATTAGAATGTTTCACTGTAAAGCTTACACAATGGCAAATGCAACCATGTTGACTTTTTACCTCTGTCTAGTGCAGGTGAAGAGATAATAATTGTTGTTTGTATAATGAGTGTCATAAATGCCATGTGTTTTAATTATCTCGACAACCAAGTAGCAGAGGAAGAACTGCTTTGCATTATGTGAAAGCAGTAACTGGATGAGCAAAATTCTGATGACAGTATGTCTGTAATGTGAGTGAGTGATGAGATATTTGTAAGCTGTGTACAAAATATAACAAACTTAATAGTTACTGTGTTTATTGTGACTTGTTTATGACCTAGAACCTAAGGAATACTACCACTATAAAAATAGCTTGTGCTGAAGAGTTTAACATTTCCACTTTTTAGCAACCTCTGTAGTTCCAGAGGTATGAACATTTGTTTGAAATGTGAGGGCATAATTGTATTCTATCAAAAATCTTGGCCTCCACCCATTGGCAGTCACAGTGCAAAACTTCCTGAGCTCCATTGTTGAGAATGAGTTAACCTGTTTATTTTGTGTTTGTGGCTATATTTATTTTCTGTGCGCACTCTTTGCAGACTCACTCACTAAAATCTACCAATGACCTACTTTTTGTTAGGATTCGGAATTCGGCAGAGTCCTTTATCAGATGGTTCCCTCTGTACCACCACACTTGGAGAGGAGGGGTAGCTCGAACTCGACATTCCATCACAACTAACTGTCCCTTTGAAGCACAGATATTCTGTGGGCACTAAAAGAAAACATGATACAGAAATCATAATCACCAAATAGTCATATACTAGGCCAAAAATGCAGACAGAAATGGCTAAAGCTAGTTTTCATTGGATGTGGATCTGCTCCTGAAAGTTTCATTTCAGTTAATTAGCTGTCATTTCAAACCAGTTTGATTGTTAGAGAACCGATAAACAGGCAAAAGCTAAATATAGAAAACTGCAAAAGAAAACAAAAAGCAGAGACAGTGATGTAGGTTATAGTATTTTTTATTTTCTGTCTGACTTATCTTCCTGACTGTGGTGAACATTCACAATCTATGGTGAGTATAAGAGTTGGTGTTTAACACAGTATGATAATTCATTGATAAGAAGTCTGGCAGTTGGTGCAGAGGGTTAATGCTGTGAGGTGTAATCCCTCTGGTGCAGAATTCGATTATCTTTTATCCCTTGTGCCTAGTATGTGACATTGAGCATGCTGCTTAATTAGACAGTGCTTGGAGGCAACTGGGAATTTGGGCTAGGTTACTGGATAGTCCCTAGACTGGAAGCATATAATTACTAAGTAAATATATTATGAAAAAAAAACCTGCAGTATTTTAAAATGTGAGTCCACAAACACAATGCATATGGCCCCATGTAGTAAATGTATCATCAGGATCTCCCAGAAGTGAAACACACTGCATAGGAACATATGAAAATTCTGATAAATACAAGAAAGCCTGTGATTTTTTGAGTCCATAAACATTTGCAGCTAACCTCTGTGAAGTGACCTTTTTGCTATATTTGTTTCATCCCTTCCTTTCTTGATACTGGGCATACACATAGATTGCACTATTTCTACATGAAGTGCATTCAATGAATGTGCTGTACTTTCATTCTGTCAATCCAGTTTTGAACCATTTATCTTCCACGCTGTCTTCCTTTCTGTATCCTTTTTTTTAATTGCAATTTTCCTACTCAGCCTGTAACCATGACTTGTGTTCAGATCATATCTCCTCTTTCTGTTCATTCTTTCTGTTCTTGTACATACGTGCCTCATTGTTCTCATGTCTCTTCATAACACATCTCCTGCATTCCTCTTATTAATTTATCTGTGTTACATGTTTTCTGTTGAACTTCATGTATCATACATGGTAGTGTGAAGTTCCTTCCATGCCCACTGATTGTCCACCATCCCATCCATCGATGGTGTGCTAAATTTAACAAGCTGACCAATGACCAATGTTCTTCTTGTTCCTCCACAGTAAATGTGAATGAGTCAGAGTCCAGTACTGGAAATGCTGCTAGCAGTGCAAGTAGATGAATAACTGCACAGTTTCCTCAGTTAACTAAAATTTAGCATCTCTGCCTTAGGACATTAACTTATACCATTCCAGAAACGCAGTTAACTCATCCAAATTCAGTGAAATCTAACATTATCTAAAGTGAATGCAGGGACTCCTGATGTGACTACCTCATAATGTTCCACAACACCGAAATGCCCTTTTTTTTTGGTTTTATCAGGTATAAAATAATATCTGTAAACAGAGTCAGCTTTTCTTGACTATCATATCAATTATATCCTTGAATTTCTGAGTCTCTTATTTTCTTTGCCAATGATTCTAATATATAGTGCAAATAACAAAGGGGAAAGAGGACACCCCTGTCTGGTTCCTCTGCTCAAACAAAAATTATCAGATAGGAACCCATCCACTTTAATTTTCACATTTGATCCCTCATGTATTCTCCATAGCAACCTTCTAATTTTAACAGGGAATACAAATGCATCCATTGCTCTGCTCATAAACTCCCAGCTTAGTCTGTCAAATGTTTTGTCTACATCAAGACCCACCAACAACAGTGGTATTTTCTTATATTTGGCATCTCTCTGGATCATCATCATTCTGTTAATGTTGCCAAATGCCATAAACCATAATGATCCATAGCTATCAGTTTTGTCATCACCTTTGCCTTGTCTCTTATTCTGTTGAGATTTATTTTCTGATTCATTGAGAGCTATGAAACCAATGGTTCCCAAGCTTTCTATGCCATGCATGATCCACACAGTTGTTTCTACAGTTTGTGGTAGATGCTAAGGCTAAAGGAGTCTGAACACGTCTGTTCATATCAGACCAGTGGAATATCTGCCACAATATCAAGGCAGGGTGCAGTATCCTCCATCCTACCTCCCTGCCACAACTAATGTTGATTATTTTGGGTGGGTCGTGTGAGCTTTTCAAAGTTCTAAAGTGAGTCATGGCACAGAAAGGTAGGCAACAATTGATCTACATATCAGTCTTTTGTGCAGAGTCTGGGAAGAAGTCAGGACTGGAACGAGTCATTCTCCACATTTGGCATATAAACAGAATGACTGTCTAATATTCTTTTACTGGGGTTTACTTGTTTTTAAGTGTTAATATCCTTAACCATTGACTACCTAGTTTTCAGATGGGCAGAATGTTTCCTGTAAGAAATAATGATCTACCACCTGGAACTTGACATGAAACTGAATCAAATTGCATTCACATAAAATCCTGGAATCCACTTCTGACCACCCCCGTAGTTTCTTAGAGAAGCAGTGATTCTTATATATTGAATGTCCTTTACGTGTTTGTCATGCAGGGACTTTTATACACTTACTTTTTCAGCAGTCCTATTCAAATTCAATATTATCAGGTTCAGTTCCATTCTGGTATTTTAACTGAAGAATATTTTTTCAGATATTTGTCTTGCAGTGCAATTCAGAATTATTCCGCTTTGCAGCAGAAAAAAAGTAAAACTTTATCCTCAGTTTCTGACATAATGTTCAACAATTCCTTTATACCTGTCTTTAAAGTTTGTATAATTATTTTAGATAAACTATTCATTGCTGGGCACCCTGTTACATTAGTACGATGGATTACTTATTTCTGTTTAACAAAATAAAATACATGAAATTCTTATGATGTAACAGTGTATGTTGTTCATTACATTATGTGCAGATAAATCACGAGGAGAGAACAGTGGTCATAGTCTTGAAGTACACAATCCTGAAAAATCATAATCTTGAGACTATAATAATGCTTTACCAAAATGCAGAAGACCACAACATTGGACTGCCCCCTGCAGGAGTCATGTTAGCACTTGTTTCTGGGTCCACACCTTTGCAGGACCCATGTTAACAATCATTCTTAGGTGCACAGCAGTAGGGGGATTTGATATTCGAGAGTTTTAGACATTGTGGTTTTTAGTGTTTTTGTTCTTTGGTATTATGGTCTCAGGGTTATAAGATTTTCAAGACTGTGGGCATCCAGATTGTGACAGTAAGCCCCACCAGACAGCTTTCCTAGCTAGTGCTGTCATTGTGACTATGCCAGGGTGATCTTTGTAGAGTTTCTCAAACACAGGTCTTTTCAGTTTCCATTTATCCTCGGCACAGGCTATAATCTTTCTACAATGAAAGGTCTGCTTTTCCTGGAACTCAAACTGTCATCGTACATTTACTTGCCAGCCTTCTATAACAAAATGTAAACTTGTGACAATTCTGGTTCATTTCTAGTTACACATGGAATCATTTCTGTCACAGGAATGACCAGGAAATGATCCTCACTCAACTTCATATAATGTACAAATTCTTTTGTCATTTTATCAAAATTTTCAGGACTACTATGATTCTTAGAATCTCTGTATTCTATGCAATAGTTAGAGGCAGACAACGTTATAGCTCTTTTCTGGCTACTTCCTCCAGTGCAGGTAAACTGTTTTGCTCAATAAACTATGTTAATAATGGTTTTGTAGACAATAAACAGGCCTAGTTTTTACCACAAAAGTATTGATGTCAGTTTCTTACTGAAAAAATTAAAATAAGTGCTTCTTTTTTTGATTTGGGACATTCTTTCACTCTAAGAAAGGATTCTTGATGCATGTGCAATTGATCTTTTATAGACACAAAATATTGAATCACATCTTTAAAAGATGCATGTTCATGAACATAATGTATCAAATCCTTGTCATGTGTTAGCATTTTCTTACATTTCTGAAAACATTACTTAAGTGATTTCCATTGCCATGGCATTTTTTTTCATCAAACCATGTATCAGTGGCAACACTGTGCCTTTGTTTAGGCATGGACTTCACATAATCATTAATCAAACCATAGAGTGCCTCTAACTCTTTCACAAAGAAACAAACACAGAAACGTGCACACACACACACACACAGACACACACACACACACACACACACACACACACACACACACACACACACACACACACACACACACACACACACGCACACACATGTTAGACATGGACTTTACATAATCATTAATCAAACCATGGAATGCCTGTAACTCTTTCACAAAGAAACAAACACAGAAACACACACACATGCTCACACACACACACACACACACACACACACACACACACACACACACACACACACACACACACACACACACACACACACACACTCATTAATCAAAACATGGAATGCCTGTAACTCTTTCACAAAAAAACAAAGATGCATCTACACACACACACACACACACACACACACACACACACACACACACACACACACACACACACACACACACACTTGTGTGAGAGTGTGTGTCTTTCATTTTCCCTGCAGAAGTTCATATCCCTTTCTGACCAGCCAGTTCCTCCACATATTTAGTCTGTGAGTTACCAAACTGGAGTTTTGATGTTTAACTGACAGTCCATATTCTTGACATTTTTGCAGCAATATATGTAAATCATTCAGATGCTCATGGCCTTATTATCTGCAAGTCATTCAAGTATGCAACCACATTCAGCTCCATGGAACATTTTTCATTATTCTTTTTAAAGCATGCAGTGCTGAAAGCACAGTGAAAGGTAGTGTGTTATACACAAACAAGCCTCTATATGTGGCTTAAACTATTTTAGAGAAATAAAGTTCTACCACTAAGCACAGTCATCCACTAATCCATTCAGGGAAGAAGATATATCTTAGTGCTTCTAGTCTAATTTATGGATCCAGTTCCTCATAAAACACTTCTTCATGCTATTCGGGCTCTTCTTCCACTTTTGTAAAAGTATGCAACACATTCTGGCTCATGGACTTTTTTCCTCCCCATGGCTGACCATCAGCTTGCATTCAGGCTCTCTCCTTATCCTCTGGGTTCACCAAACTTCTATTTACATTCCCAGATTACCTTATGCCCTGGGCAGTAAGGAAGCTGGGTCAATGAGCACAGCATCACACTGCTGCCAGGGAATCTTTTTCCTTTTGTTCTACATGCCTGTGCAAATTGGTAACACCCCAGGGCGGTTCATGCAGTATGTATCACTGCTGCCTGGTCACTCTCTTCTGCAAGTGACTTGATTTCAGCAGGATGCTTTATCCACCCCCAGGTAGTATTAGTGTTGTAGACACTTCAGTCTCCACCTTGCAGAACATCACAGCAGTGTGCCTCATGCATGCATACCTCCCACCTTCTTATTTTCAGGATGGGCATGTCCATCCTACACTTCCCGTGTACTCCTCCTCAGGATGGGCATGTCCATCCTACACTGCCTGCCTAATCCTCCTCAGGATGGGCATGTCCATCCTACACTGCCTGCCTAATCCTCCTCAGGATGGGCATGTCCATCCTACACTGCCTGCCTAATCCTCCTCAGGATGGGCATGTCCATCCTACACTGCCTGCCTAATCCTCCTCAGGATGGGCATGTCCATCCTACACTGCCTGCCTAATCCTCCTCAGGATAGGCATGTCCATCCTACACTGCCTGCCTAATCCTCCTCAGGATGGGCATGTCCATCCTACACTGCCTGCCTAATCCTCCTCAGGATGGGCATGTCCATCTTACACTGCTCACCTACTCTTCCTTAGGATGAGCATGCCCATCCTCGCTGCTTTGCACTATCAAACACCTGCATGAAGGATCAAACTTGGGCCAACTGGGCCATAGTCAGGGCCTTATATCTCTATGCCACCTACACAACCAGCTCACAAACTTAATTTCTTTCTACTTTAGCAGTTATTTCTACATCCACTTCTTCCTGCACAAAGCTGGTATTTTATGTTTTACGTTAACTAAAGGGAAATATTTTCTGGCTTTTATAACATTCTATTGCCATTATGTCTCCCAACAAAGAAAATTACTTGTATGTGTGTTTTAAGTGTTTTTTTGGAAGCAATACATGAATATTTTTTCATGTATAATAGATAATGCTGAAACTGCATTGGTTTCTATGGTTGCTAGTTTATTATCTATAATACATGTAAACGCATTTCTTTTTGAATACTTATCAGATACATTGGTGACTCAGTTTGTCTTCATGTACTTGCTAGTCTTTCATGTATATTAAGCATTTTTGCCATTATAATTATCATTTTTATTCTGCTCTTGTGACTGCTTTACAATGCTTCTTTTATAAGCACACTTTTTCCACATCGATAGCATTTAGCCTTCTTACAGTTACAGACCTAAAGATGGTGATGTTTGCTGCTACACTAACAAAATTTATGTTTTGCATGTATGGAGAATAGAAATGTCCTTTTATTAACCATGTGATGGACGTCTGTACACTTTGTAGCCACTCCAGAGTACCACCACTGCAGTAAAAGACATTGCAACAGTCCAGGCAAGAAAATGTTTATGCATGCATCACTGCAACCATGTCCTAGCAAGATACTCAGCACAGAAATATGACGTCTTAATCAGATGACAAGAATCACACCAATATCAGACATGTGCAGTCACTCCTGCTTGAAGTTGGATATCTCCTTGTCTTGCTCTGTTTACAGAGAGAGAGAGAGAGAGAGAGAGACTGAACGAAAGGTAAGTCTGTCTACTTGATAGGTAAAGGTATCATGCCTTTGTTAATAGTGATGAATTCCCGGTCAACAAATGTTAAATAAATAAAATAAATAAATAAAATAAAATAAATGAAAAACAGATTGTAACTAGGGAATGAGATGTCGCGAAGGTGAATTCATTAAAGAATCGCAGTGGGATAGCCATGATGGGAAGCTACATTCTGCTGGTAAAGAGTCGAGAACAGCTTTGTGACAGAATGTTGTTAACATTACCAGTTGTGTGGAGGCTACACAAAATAATTTGATAAATCTGCTGGCTTGTTTGGTGTTTATATGACATGACTAAGTATGATCGTGTCAGACAAAGTGGATTGTTTTCATGATCAAATGCAAACCACAGACTCTGCCAGACAGCAAATTTATGAGACTGGGGTAGAGAAGGAACTGGAGCAGATTTATCAGCACTTAACTGAAATAGAGGATGAAGAGAGATATCATAATCTATGACTTTATGGGGCTTTGAAAGTCTAGAAAAAAATGACGTTTTTGGAGTTTGTGACAAGCAAAATGGCTGAGTGGACTGGTTTTATGATAGACCATGGGAGTAGCACTGGTAAAGCACTTGCCCCTCACAGAAGCTGAAGTTAAGCCTTGCAAATGAACATTCTTTTTGGGCTCCCTGCAACTGACCATCGGTTGCCATCAGTTCCTCTTCTTGTTCGCCAGGTTTACAGGACCTAACCCCCCATCCCCCACCCCCCAGCTTCTGTCTGCTTTACATACGGGGCCAGTGAGGAGACTGAGGACTCTGTGCAGTGTCATATTGCTGCTGAGTGTTTTTTTCTTTATGTCCTTGCCCATTCCTGTGGCATACTGTGAACTCCAACTAACTGCCTGTGGGGGGGGGGGGATGAAAGTTTCCACTGCTGGTCAACTCCTTAACTAAGTGGCAGACTGGCTGCCATGTGGGGTTTGCTGGGTTCTTCATGCTGCAAGGAAAAAGAGCAAAATTTATGGAATCTGTTGCAATCAATGAAAAAATTGTGTACAGAAAGGTGGCTTGTGTTTATAAAATGTGATTATTTGGCGGTGACATTAATACATTATTTATGATTAATAGATGCACAGCAGGAGTTTAAATGGAGGAAGCTGAAATGAGACTGTCATTTCCAGACTGAAGGTTTTTCTCAATAATAAAATGTTGATGTTTGAAACTCTGAAGAAGCAATTGGGAATATAAAGAAACTACATGATAGAATGGGTCAAGTGTAATGTGAATAAAGGAGAAAATACATCAATTTGGGGGAAGTAAATATTTCAAAAGAAATGGAGGATGAGTAGGAGAAAAAAATTATTTTAAAGGAAGACAGATGTTTGAGTATGAATTGTGCCCCAGGAATAAGACTGCTGGATAGACTGAAAAAATATAGAAAAGTATGGACTGAGGTGTCCCAGGGTTAGCTCTCTTAAAATGTACACTGAGTATTAAGCAGTGTGTATAATGGAAGGCTAAATTGGCATTAACATATGATAAATGTTTCCTTGTACATATGTAGGGCTAAAATAAGATCAACGATGTGGATAAGTATGATACGGAGTATTATGCTTGAGCTTGCAATCCCGCAAAGTTATTTTCTATTCAAGAAATGGATAGCAAGAAAGTCACCTTCAAAACAGAATGAAACAAACTTGAAAAATAAATTCTGACACTCAGTTTAAGAACATGAAACAACTTGCCTGCGATAGAAGAAACCTGATCATAATTCTTTGTAGTACACAAAGCCTAAGCTATGAGTTAAACAGAGGAAAAATAAGTGCAGTAGTGCTATTTTAAAGATCTAAAAGACATAGCATGTTTTGTGCTATGTCAGTGGTCATAAGTAAACTACTTCTGATCCTCTAACAGCTTTAAAAACTGTTAGGCTCTACAGTCAGGTACATTGTTGCATTTTTCTGTTACAGTCCAAAATATGTTGCAGCTTTTAAACTGTTAGAGTTTCCAGCTCCACTCTGTAGTGGCTGCTGTGTATGATGCAGAATGAGCCATGATTATGATTGTATTCAAAAGTGCATAACAGCACTTGTTAGGCACCTCTCTGATGTTAGAGAGGTACATAATAGACTCATCTTTTTCTAGATTTCAGAGCATAATTAGTGCACTCCATGTACTACATTTATTTTATAAAAAGTTGCAGAGTTGGTATACACAAACATAATTAAAAAGCCTTGCCATAGTTAATGTTTTGTTTTTCATAACTGTATGAAATTACATCTTATGGGCATGGAACAAATGTTTGTAATTATATTATATTTTATTTTACATATTAGTTAAGTAAGTGATAGAGACAGGCCCATACGGATTCCATGTAATGTTTTACTGTTATGGAAAGTACAGTCAAATAATTCTTGGGTCTGCTGCCGTTAGTTATTTTATAATTTCCAGAGGTGTATGATAACTATTAAAACTGATAAATACCATGGAATAAGAAGAAATTAGTTAGATTTATTTTTTTAGGCATTTGTCAGAAATCATATTTCTATTATAAATATATTTTCTCTGTTGCTTGTGAAATTTCTGTTATTGTTTCAATGTTTCCTTAGCCTAGATTTAAGTGAAGCAATTGTTTTTTTCTTTTCCATTATTGGTAAATGACATAAGCAAATTTTTAGCAATCAGTGTTTATCTGAACAGTACTGAAGGTTTCATGCAGAGCATATGTTGTCAAAAGGCAGTGTTACAGGCATGATTGTCTGTTTACTGCCTAATATTTTGCTACTCCAACTGATGTAAATATTGTACATAGTGGTTTCTGCTTACTACCTTCTTAAATCATTTTTTGCTATTGTATATTAGTTATGCCTTGGTTCTCAGTGTGCTCTTTTATTACATAAATTATTTTTTATTTTTCCACTTGATATGTTTTCACATTCTGGGCTGAGATTGAAATTATTCGAATGGGATCAGTGTTTTATACCTGTTAACAAATTGTATAAATTAATAAATCAATAGATGATGTTTGTAAATAGTTGATGAATGTTAGGAATATTGCCTGCTTTGAGGTAACTGTGCTACATTATAAATAATAGTTGGATTATTTGTAAAATGAAGGCTTAAATTTTGAGGCATGAAAGATGGACAGTGATAACTTGAAGTCTGGGAGCTGTGCAAAGCAGATAAAGGTGAAAAGGATGAAATAAAATATTAAAGGATATGGCAGAAAATGGACTACATTTGAAAGTATTAGTATTTATTTTTTACTTGGAAGGGAAATTTAGTGCCAGTTTGGACGATTTAGACAAGAAGGGCAAAAAAACAAAAAACAAAAAAAAAATGGTATGCTGAAGGCCCCGGCTTCCTGATAGGTGGCATTTAATACTGCTAAGCAGATCATTATATAAGAACCAAAATAAAATGCAGCAATGCCAGATGCCACATAACCCAACTCTCTCTGATCCCTCACAAGTCCTTAATGCTCTCTCTAACACCAAGAACACTGCATCAGTGGGCCCAGACAATATCCCAGGATGCCTTCTAAATAGCTTAAAACATGACCTGTTAGGGCCTCTGGAATTACTATTTAACTGTAGCCTCCAAACAGGCTTTGTGCCTCATGAATGGAGAAAGGCAACTGCCATCCCTCTGCACAAAGGTGGGCCATCTACAGACCCTGGAAATTACAGACCCATAAGTCTCACTAGTCTTATATGTAAAGCTATGAAAAGAATTATCATGGAGATGATCAATGGAGATATAATACATCTCCAGACACTGGACCCAACCAAGTTTTGTTTCGTCAAGGGCAGATCATGTCTACTCAACCTGGTAGACTTCTTTGAGAAGGTCACCAAGGCAATAGATGAGGGAAAAATCATTCACACTGCCTACCTTGACCTGGCCAAGGCATTTGACACAATACCCCACTCAGGCATTGTTGACAAACTCAAGAGGTTAGGTACAAACTTGTATGTCACCTGGTGGATAGCCAACTGGCTCACAGACAGGACCCAGGAAGTTAGAAATGGGGAGTCCACCACTACAAAGAGGCCAGTCACAAGTGGAGTCCCTCAGGATTAGTCCTTGGACCACTCCTTTTTGGCATTTACTTCTCAGAAGTCAAGGCCAATGTCAGTGGTCTCTGGCTGATTAAATTTGCAGATGATTGCAAATTAGGAGCTGCCATTTAATCTCACACTGACACAAATGTTCTCCAGGAGGGGCTGACACAGACAAACAATTGGTGTCAGAGCCATGGATTAAAACTAAATGCCAAGAAATGCCTAATAGTATCCATTGAGAAGTCATCCATCCCAGGTAACTATCATATTGACAACACACCCCTTAGAGTTGATCCAGTAGTCAGGGATTTAGGGACACACATATACAGTAATCTAGCCTTTGATTATCATGTGTCTACAGTGGTGAGGAAATCATTCTATGTTGTGCAACTTATAAACAAAGGTATGGCATCTAAGTCCAAAAGAAGTCATTGTTCCACTGTATTTGGCATGCATCAGACCTATCATTAAGTACAATGCCCCCTTTCATATGTACCCAACCAGGTATATCCAACAACTGGAACATGCACAGGGTGGAATACAGGGGTGTAAGTAATATGTCCTCTGCAGACCGCCTCAAGGCCCTATCCCTGTATTCTGTCTCCTACAGGATTTTGAGGGGAGAGCTATGTCTGACATGCAGGGCATTGTCAGACCCCACTCTGATGAACCTCCTGCATATCCACAGAACAAACAGCACCAGAATTACCTGTTCTAAAGACTTAAACCCTGCCTGTGATATAAATAGGACCTGTTGGAGAGATAAGTATGTATCCCAGAGACTACTGTGTCTATGGAACAGGCTCCCCATTCATTTGAAGCAGAGTTCCTCCCTAACCCAATTCAAATGCAACTTGGACAATTGGATTGGAAACCGGAAATTCAGCCCTGGTTTGGCACCTATGTCTCTAATGAACACAGGTAACCTGTACGGCCTATGTTTATACTTATCAAGGGTATCAGAACTTGTCAGAGATTTGGGATGCATGGCTAGGCTTAAAAAGGCCCTTGTGGTTGTTAGCTTAGTAACCACCTATGAATCTATGAACCTATGAAGAATTCCACAAGACAGTGAGATAAATAAAGGAGTTTATTAAAGTTAAACACTCTTCATCCAAAAAAACTTCTTCAAAACTATTTTTACAAGATGTCATAGGTTTAAATAATCCATTCTGTAGTCACATGACCAAAACATTACCTAGGTTTAAAGTGTTCTTGCCCACTAAGATAAAAAATAAATATTCAATTGTTTATAATACACATAAAATACTTCTTAAGTAAACTGTAAAAGTGACATCCAGAGAGAAGTTTGGTGAAAGAACAAATAGGTTTGGCTCTGAAGTGGCTGATAACATTGTAGATAAACACCAGGGCTCTAAT
Organism: Protopterus annectens; assembly: GCF_019279795.1. Lineage (NCBI taxonomy): Eukaryota > Metazoa > Chordata > Ceratodontiformes > Protopteridae > Protopterus > Protopterus annectens. The sequence continues at coordinate 1,039,460,698 of NC_056733.1, forward strand.
GATGGGGGCACAGCAGAAGGTGAGTCTTCATATCCTTTAGGCTTGAAAGAATTTCCCCTTTAAGACATTCTGCAAGGATAGCCAGCAAACAGCAGCATTGACAATGGGGGGACAACCAGTTTCAATGAGGCACAACAGCCAAATTGAAAAGGGGAGAGGTAGCGGGAGAGGATGTAACTAGTTTTGCTCCCAGATGAATATTCTACCAAAGACTTTATCATCTCCTTGGATAGTTTTGCTTCCCCTGAAGGGACCGAGTTTTCAGCTGTTGCAGCCACCTGTCACACTCTTTGCATTAATGAACTTTCCACCAAGTCTGGAAGTGATGATGGACGTAATTAGCATGAGAATAATATTTATTCTCTAATAGTTTCAATATGTTTAATTACAGTAATGTAGATATTTCTGATGTTTACTGTAATCTTGTAACAACAGTCCTGATGAAGTCCTGATTTCTTGGATGAAAGTGCTTTTTATTTATTTCACTACCTAATGGAATTCTTGAGAGTTGGGTTGTGTGGCTTGTGGCACTGGTGCATTTTGTTTTGGTTATTGGTTTCTTGGCACTGGAGGTTCTTTGTGTTTGTATTAGATAAATATACAAGGAGTTTTGGGATTTGGGAAGAATTCCATGTAGACTTGAAAGTATATGCCAGTCATACTTATGGAAAAAATTCAGGAAGATATGCTGTAGGTGGATTGGACAGTCTAAATTGGCCCTAGGTGTGAGTGCATGCATGTGTGTGCCGGGGTGGCAACTCGACACTGTAAAACTCCACTGCCAATCATGAGCGGACAGGTGATCCGCTGTGGTGACCCCTAACTGGGAAAAGCCGAAAGAGGAAGAAGAAGAAGATTGACAGGAAGATATATTTAGGAAGGTGATGCATTAAAAATAGTTAAAACAAGTATTGGTTCTCCTTCATCCTTGCTTGTAATGCTGAAACATGACATTGTGTGTGTGTGTGTGTGTGTGTGTGTGTGTGTGTGTGTGTGTGTGTGTGTATGTCTGTGTGTGTGCATGTGTGCTCATATGTCCGCAGTTAAAGCAGAGGCATGATGAAAACTGTTAGAATATAACAACTGTAAGCTGGAATGTGCGTAGTGAGGAAAAATGCAATTGATGCCTATCTCTACTCAAAACTAATAGCTGGACTGAAGTGATAATTGAAAAAAATGATACTAATAAATGAGCACTCATCTAAGAACTACATGAATGCTTTTGCTTCAGATTAAAAGTGGACTAAGACAATATTATAAGCTGAGAAGTGGGATGCGAAGGCATAAGATTGGTGCAGACAGAACATGCTGGAGGGCTAGATTCCTGTCCCAAAGACTTCCCATACTCTGGAACAAACTACCTATCTATGTCAAACAAAGCTCCTCATTAGCACTCTTTAAGGCAAATCTTGATGATTGGATGGGAAATAAGAAATTCACCCCGGGGATCACTTCTGTGGTTCTGCTCGACAGGGGCACAGGAAAATAATTTTCTTGGCTGGCAAAAGCCAGGGTACCTTTTTGGCTAGGCTTATATAGGCCCTAGGGCCAATAAACTAGTACCTACCTATGAACCTATTATGCCATGGAAAGGCCAGAAGCAACGTTATATATAAGGTAAATGCTGCTACAGTTCAAAGTCATTGAATGGAAAAATAAACAGAATAGTTTGAAGTCAATTGCTAAAGTATGAATAATTGTAAATATGTTATATAAATAATTGTAAATATGTTAATTTATGAGATTTATAACAGTAATGAAGACTGTTTGCTAAACAAAAGAAACAATAAGTACCCAGATCACAGACTCAAGAGGAGAATTCCAATCTATTCCCCCAACAGAGTTTAAAGAAGGATAGAATAAGCAGATTTCTTGGACATATAGATGCACACAACAGGATAACCTCCACCCAATTTGGATTAAGTTTACACCAGGTCATCACTACCCAGGCTAAGATTTATGTGAATAAATCTTCATAGTGAACAATGGCTCCAATAGCAGTCCCTCTGGCACAGCATACTCTGGAGGATACCTAACAGGGGGTTTAACCCACGATTCTACCCTCTGCAAACAGCCTGAGAGTTAAGAGGTGAATCTGGCAAACAACAGTGCCAGTAAAGCTACAGTAAGGTCTCAAGCAGTCAAGTCAGCATGCTGTGATCCACCATGTCAGATGCAGAGAAGACTTCAGGGAGGATGAGACTGGATCTTTGATCTCTAACCATAAGAAAATTACTAACAACCTGAATAAGGGCAGTATCAGTCCTGAGCCTTGATCTAAAACTTGATTGACAAAGAGCAAAGTGTATCATAAGATGTTCAGGAATATATCCGTATGGAGGCCAATTTACTGAAAGCATTACCTGCAAAAGGGAGGTTTGATGATAACCGTTTTAAATTGTGAGTCCAAGAATAGCAAGAGGGAATGTCTGAAAATGGGTACTTAAATATGTTAAGTCCAAGACATATTTGCCTTGGGAGCATTCCCTTTACTCCAAGGTATGGTGATCTTGTAGTTAGTATATTTATTTATTTAGTGACATTTGATTTCCATGAAAGTCTGACTGGGTAAGTGCTCATTTTCAGTGGAGGCCCAGGGAAAAATGCTCCAATGTGTTACAAAAAACATTTTAAGAACAATAATAATTATAATCTTCAAAATTAATACAATAAAAATATAAAGAGATACAGTTTTAAAGAATTATACTAAATTAGACATAATGTGAAAATATTGGTTAAGAACAAATACAACTTAAATGGCAGTAATTTAATATTTAGAGAAATTTTAGCCGGTTTAGAGAAATTAAAGGTAAGTTAGTGTAATACAAACAGGAACTGCAATATGAAGTGGCAGAAGAAAATGGTTATAGTATATTCAGATAGTGAGTCAGGGGAGAGAAACTGATTGAAGTAAAGAAGTGAATGAAGAAGGGGAAGTAAGGCGGTGTGAGGGATGAATGTTTATATTTATGGATATAGTTTATCCTGGGGTTGAGCAAGAGTACAGCTAGATTCTGCCTAGGAAGTCTTTCAGAACAGTTTTAAAAAATTGGAGGGAGGCTATTGACCTAATGTAAACAGATAAGAAGTTCCAGGCCTTAGCAACAAGGTATGAGTACAGACCATGCCCAGCAAATTTGATAGGTTTATGGACAGAGAGGATTTTTTGGTCATTGGATCATAATGACTGAATGGGAACATAACTGTGTATAATGGTATTTTAGTACTGGACATTTATTTATTGGCAATTAATTACTGGGAAAGTCTCCCCAAAAGGGTTGGCATAATGTTTAAGGTGTTTACCTTACAGACACGGGGTACAAGGTTTGATTCTTACCTTTGAAAGGGAAATGGACTAGGCTTAAAATGGCCCACAGGGGCAGGTAGCCTAGTACTTACTTATGAACCTATGAAAATGCCAGCACCACAAAAACTAACTATTAATCCCCTCATGTCATGTCCTCACCAATCTGATTAGTTCACAAAGCTGTCTCCTTTGGAGTAAAAATCAACAAAGAAAACCCAGCTAAACCTGTAACAGTTAGGAATTATTTTAAGGCAAACTATATCCTATTAAGTGTCAATTTGTCAAAATTCAGGGTTCCCCCAACCTGAGAACACAACTACATATTCTATGGAATAGGCTCTCCATCCATGTAAAACAGAGTTCAGCCCTGAACCTATTTAAATGAAACCTTGACAACTGGATGGGAAATTACAAATTTACCTCCAGTCTGACCCCCTGTGTCCCTTATAGACATAGGCCATCAATAAGAAAAGTATTATCCTAACTAATACCCATAACATCCCCTCTACAAATCCTGTAGATACCTCCCTAATCATATACACATCCATGATACTCAGACCCAAATGTTTTGGGGTGTGCATCTAGGCTTGTAAGAGCCCTAGTGATTGTTACTCTAGTAATGACCAATGAACCCACGGACAACCAGTTGTATGTTTTTGTTTTTTTATAAGTGGTGAGAAACTATATATATATATATATATATATATATATATATATATATATATGTTAGTTGATGGGATACGTCTAACCTATTTGGGCTTTTTAGTGCTATACAGTGGTGGGTTCTGAAAGGGGTATGTGCTGCAAATTTAGCCACTTTATTATAACATTGTTCGTGTTTTGCTTTTTTTGATGGTTGGAAGTTATTAAGGAATGGAACACCATAAAGTCGCGAGGGGAAGAGATAAGTAGTGGCAAGTGCAGCTTTAATTGTGTTGGTGAGATGGTTTTTGGCTTTGTAAAACATCCCTACTTTTTGGTGATTTTTTTTTATGCAGTTTTGTACATGCAGGTCAAATTTATTTTATTTATTTGTTAACATTTGATTACGGGGAAAGTCCGACTAGGGAGAAGCCTATTTACAGTGGAGGCCCTGGGAGAAAAACTCTGAATTATTACAAAACATTTTAAAAACAATAAAATTGCAATATTCAAAAATAAAACAAAAACATTTGCAGTTTAAATAATTATAACAAATCAGACATAATATAAAAACATTGGGGCAGCTGCAGTGGTGCAGCGGATAATGTTGCTGCCTCACAGAAAGAGGTTCTCTGGTTCATTCCTTGGTTGGGGTGCCTTCTGTGCGGAGTCTGCATGTCCTCCCTGTGGTCAACTGGATTTCCTCTGGGTGCTCTAGTTTCCTCCCACATCCCAAAGACATGCTGTAGGTGGATTGGATAATCTAAATTGGCCCTAGGCGTGAGTGCATGCATGTGTGTGCCTTCTGTGGAAGGTTGGGTGCCGGGCTGGCAACTCTACACTGTAAAACTCCACTGCCAATCATGAGTGGACAGGTGATCCGCTGTGGCGACCCCTAACTGGGAAAAAGCCAAAGGAAGAAGAAGACATAATATAAAAACATTGTCTAAAAATTGATGCAAGATATATGACAATCATTTAATATTTAGAGAGATTTTAGACAGTTTATAGAGAAATTAAAGGTAAGTTAGTCTTAAACAAATAGGAATTGCATTATGAAGTGAGGAAAAAACAGGCTTATGGTATATTTAGAGAGAAAGTCAGGGAAGAGAATTAGATAGCAGTAAGGAAATAAGTGAATAAGGTAGAGTAAGGAGGTATAAGGAATGAAAAGATACCTGTTCACATTTAGGGATGTAGTTTATCCTGGATTTGAGCAAGAACACAGCTAGATTTTTAGCTAGGAAGTCTTTCAGGGTGGTTTTGAAAAATGGGAGGGAGGGTATAGGTCTGATAGATATAGATAAGGAGTTCCAGGCTTTACCAACCTTGTACGAGTACAAGAATTTAAGATTATCATTCACTATCATTCCTAATAATTTGCTAAGAGAAGTGACTTCAATGGTTGTATTATTGAGAGAGAGAGAGAGGATTATAACTTTTGTTTTTTCATGAGAGAGGGATTTGGGGAAAAAGTAGACTTTTTTTTGGGGGGGTTGAACATGAGTTGTGAGTCAGTAACCATTGTTTCAGTGTCTGTTAAAGCTTCCTGCATAATTGATTTTATTTTTATTTATTCATTGTTGACCAGGATAGCTCTACCATGCTAGTAGCTCTTTTCTGGAGAAACCCAAGGTGGTATTCATACAAGTAGGGGAAATCTGGCTAGGGCATTGGGAACTTCCCTGCTCTTTTCAGTAGGTGCCATGGGATCTTTTACATCCATCTGAGCTACCACCAACTCAAGCAGACAGGGCCTCTGTTTAACGTCTCATCCAAAGTATTTTTTGGAGATGTGCCAAGCTGTCTGATGTGCCTATGAGTGTCATCTGCATATTGTATTAGGGAGGCCTGTTGTATGATTGTATGGAGAGTGTTGGCACAGATGTTCAAGAGAAGGAGACCAAGGCCAGAGCCTTATGGTACACTGGGATATATATATATATATATATATATATATATATATATATATATATATACACAGAGAGAGAGAGAGTGGAGTACTGTTTTACTGACTGATAGCTTTTGAACCTCAGGAGGGGGGACTGAGATAGATCTAGTGAGGACATTTGAAGTAGAAGTTTGTTGTGCCAAAGTGTGTTGAAGGCTTTAGACAAGTCTAGAAATATGGACAAGACTAATTTGCCATTATTTCTAACTTTACTTACAGTATCTATAAGGGTTAGAAGTGCAATGTTAGCACTATGGGAAAGACGGAAGCCGTGCTATGTGGGGGATAGGAGTTCTTCCTGCAGGAGATAGTTTAGCTATTATAGGTTCATAGGTTAGGCTAGCTTCCCTAATGGGTCATTTTAAGCTGGAGAATCAAATCTTGTACCTTGTGGTTGAAAGGTAAACATGTTAACCATTATGCTAACCCCTAACCTGATTATTTTTAATACATTTTTCAATTATTTTTGAGAGGGAGATATGATTGCTATAGGTATAAAGTTAGTGATATCTGTTAAATTTCCTCCTTTGTGTAGAGGGGATAATGTGCATTTTTTTCAGAGAGGGGGAATGTGGGATTCCCATACTGACCTATTTGTAAGGTTTGAGAAATGTTAGGCAATGCATTTGGCTACTATTTTAATGTATTCACTTGGAATGTCATCAGCTGAAGTAGAACATGGTTTGAAATTGTATATGTGTAGTTTTATATAGGATGTTGGCACAGGTTTCAAGGTGAAAATTGATGTGGTGAATTGTGGGTGCTACGCAAGGTTGGGAATAGATGTTGGGGAATCCCTGGTTAGGGATGCTGTACTATCTATGAAATAAGAGTTGAATTCTATTACAGTTGCAAGTGGTAAGTTATTGAGAGAGGGGTTAAGACTGAATTTTTATCCTGGATGTAAGATTTTTTTGATAGCTAGAATTTTATAGGGATGTGTTTACTACTGATCTGAAAGTTGTTACAGCTAAAGTTAGATCTCCATATTCAGCACTGCATTAAAAAGGCTCATCAAAAGTTAGGCCTGCTATACAGACATAAGAAATTCCTAACAGATGTTTCTAGGCTTTCCCTTGCACAAGCCTATCTACCTCCCACCCTACTATATACAGCCCCTATTATTACTCACCTCCAAGCCAACCTTATGTCTAAATTGGAACTCAGTTATAATAAAATTGCAAGATTTGCCTCTAATCTCCCCTACTGCTCTCAGCACTGTCTAGCCTTCAGAAACCTGCAGTGGGTGGAATTTTACCATCAAATCATACTACCCCAGGTTCTGATGACTCATTCTGTCTTACATAAACCCTCCTCCTGCCCTTCTCTCTCTTCCCATATCCATCCCTACACACCCATCTGTGCCTTCTGTAGCTCTCAACAGCATCTTCTGCAATGTATGTGCCCAAAAAAAATATTGGCAAACTCCTCTACAGCTACTCAGTGGCAAATGCCTGGAAAAAACTACCACTTAGTGTTAGATCAATCCGGAACCCAAACTCTTTTAAAACAGCTTTAAAGGATAGCCTTTGTAAATCATGGTCATGCTTATGCAATCACCCAACTTAATCTACCTTCCCCTCCTCTTATACTCACCTAATACTCCTGCAGCAGCCATTTCTGCTGTCTCTCTGATATATCTACTAACAGTCAGCTCTTCTCTCAGCCTACAGCTCTGCAGACTTGGATAGTGATTTGTGCCTTGGAATTATCTCCTGTATATAGTGTACATTTATAATTTATCTGCTCACTTTATCTTTTGCATGCGTGTGACCAATATTTTAGTTTTTTTTTCTTTTTTTTAGTACTGTATGCTACTTCTGGACCTCAATATGTTTTAAGTCACTGTATATATTGCATTACCACTCTAGTCTTTTTGGATAGCCAGATTACATTATTTGTTTTTAGTCTCTTCCTTAGAGGATGCAAGGCTATTTAGGATATTTAATTTACAGCATCATCTAAGGGGAGGATTTCTAGAATGTTCCAGTTAATAGACGGTAGGGCAGTAATAGATATTTCTGGGTTAATCTTGGACAGGTTACATGCTGCTTTATAACATGCTGTTTGAGTGGAGGCATGAAATGTCTGGTTGTATAAATTGGGAAATGGTCACAAGAGTATGGCATTGTACCGGTGGTGGTGAATTTGCTATGATCTCATACTAGGATCCAGACTAAAAAGGAATTTGATGTCTTGCTATAATGTGTCAATCTATTAATTGTGTGAAACTGTTTAAGTCCATGCTATATGTAGGGGAGTTGGAGGCTATGTGCGACCAAATGATATTGACATCAACTAGCAGTATTTATGTGAAATTGTTATGAATGTCCAGTGCAGGATAACATCTAGTGTAGCTGTACTGTTACCAGGAGCCATATAAAGGACAGTAATACATATTTGATTATTTTCAGGCAGTAATAAGAAGCTCTGCTGAACTGAATTTTAGTATTAGTTTGTTGTAAGGGGAAATATGGCAGTTGTTGGGAAATATTAAAGCAATACCACACCATTTCCTCTTTATACAGTAAATAGAGATGATATTATAGCTGGGGGTGTATGTTCAGAGTCATTTATGCTGGGATTAAGCCAAGCTTCAGTTATATTGAGAATATCGGATTTGTGTTGAATAATCCAGGCATGTAGTTCAGTAGTTTTATTTCTAATGCTTCTAATATTTACAGCAGCAAAAGTTAGATTACTGGGATGGGGGGTAGATCATTGTGGGGTTAGATTAGTGTGTGGAAGGTATTGTCTTGATGTTGTTTATCTATATATATATATATATATATATATATATATATATATATATATATATATATATATATATATATATATATATATATATATATATATATATATATATATATATATATATCAACAGTCAATAGTGATGAAGATCTGGAAAAGTAAATATCCCTTTCTGAAAACGAACACTGAAATTGGAACAGACTACCCATCTAGGTCAAGCAAAGTTATTCATTAGCACTATTCAAGAAAAATCTTGATGAGTGGATGGGAAATAGGAAATACACCCCGGGGATCACTTCCGTGTCTCTGCTTGACAGTGGCACAGGAAAATAACTTTCTTGGGTGGCGTAAGCCAGGGAACCTTGTTGGCTAGGCTTACATAGGCCCTTGGGCCGATAGCCTAGTTACCTACCTATGAACCTATGAATTATTTTTCTATAAAAAAAAACAAACCTATATTTAATTATCACTTGTGATGTAGGCAAGCGTACATTTATGTAAAAGTAATCAAACCATATTAACAAGTTCACATTTACAAACATTATACATCGCATATAATTTCCTACATAATATAGTCCTGTTCTTATATCTTAGTTAACATTTTCACTACTTTAAGTATTGGTGGTTTAAACTTTGATTTTCATTTTCTAGTAATTGCTTTTTTGGGCAGCCACCGGAATTAAAATTAACAACAGCTTACTTTGTCTGGGAAAATTCAGATCCTGAATCTCAGCTCAAAAGAAAACAATTTCCTTAGTTATACTCATTTGCAACCCAGTACGCCTGACAGAGTACTCTGTATGGAATTTATAAAAAGTTTGCCAACTGATTACAATCTGAAAACATATACTCCCAGGTACCTCTTTCTTCCCCATTACACCTCCAACATTTGTCATCTACATGAGGAAAAATTCTTTGGATATAAAAGTACTTATGCAAACAATTCCAAGAAAATAGGTTCATACGTTCATAGATTAGTACTAGGCTACCTGTCCATGTGGGCCATTTTTTAAACCTAGCCAGTTACCCCATGTGAGACTCAAACCCTGTACCTTGTATCTGTAAGGCAAACACCTTAACCATTATGCCATCCTCCACCCCAACAAAATCTTCCAGACGTTGATACATATTTGGGAGCCATACATATGTCCTCACATGTTTTTTTTTTTTTTTTTTTTTTTTTTTGTGAATTGCATATCTAATCTCGCTTCCCAATCTTTTCTGACCTCCTCTATTTGATTCCTATAGTTATCATATATTTTATATGTCCTACTAGTTATCCTTTTTTAACAGTAGCTTCTGATGTAGATTCAACTACAAACTCAGACCAGTGCAGATTTTTCACTTATGACTTCCCTGCCCCTTTCTCTTTGCCTATACTTTGATATCAGTCCCTATTAGGGAAGGCAATCTCTAGCCTGTAGTCCGAATGTCTTATGGCCTGTGTCCTATTCTATTACCTTTCCTTTTCTAATTATTTGTTTCAAATACCTTGATTCCTTTGCCAACTTCCTCCAGGAAATTCCATCCCCCTCTTGCCTATTCTCTGTACTCTTAATTGCAGTCATCCCTATCAGCAGAATCTCCTTTCTCCACTCACACATTGGTTTAGTTGTTAGTGTACTTTCTGCTACATTATAAATATATTCTTTATGACTGTTATTATTCTAGTTATATATATGCATTCAAAATCACACTCTTTCCTTATTTCTTGAATTTCCCTCTGCTTCATCATCATCCTTTTCCACTTTGAACTGTAGCTTTTTCTGCTTGTGTTATGTATAGGAGCCTTAACTGTGTAGCTCTAAAATATCCACTTCAAATCATGGAACCCTAAACTTCCTTAACCTACTGGAAGGATCCACTTATCCCACTTGACTCTTGCCCTCTTCCCCTCCCAGAAAAAATCCTTCAACTCTTTAATTATGATCCACAAGTTCTCCTCTGGTTGATAAAAATGTATAAAACTAAAGGGACTAAAACATTCTACTGCTTGTATCTCGCTATCCTTATCCATGGACAAGAGCTTCCATTTTATCAGCTTTTCTATTATCTTTGTTTAGGCTATTCTCACATATTCTTTGCTGACAACAGCATCCTTTTAACCCAATTCATATGCAGGTACATAGTTTACAGATATAGCCTTTGTTTTATCTTCATTAATTCTATATCCAGAAAAAAAAAACAGAACTGTCTCAAAATGTTCTGTGACACTGAGATGCCTTTTCTGTTTCTATCAGGTACAAAATAATATAATCTGAAAATAAAACAAACTTGTTTTGAATACCATGCCAATTATATCCTTGAATTTCTGAGTCCCTTATTCTTTGCCAGTGGTTCTAAATATAATGCAAATAACTACAAGGAAAATGAACACCCCTGCTCCTCTGTTCTGACACAACTTATCAGAGAGGAACCCTCCCACTTTGACTTTTGCCTTCAATCTCTCACATATCCTCCTAATTAACTTTATTTTTATATCAGGAAATGAAAACACTTCCAGACTCTTACTCATAAAACCCAGGCTTACTCTATTGAATGCTTCTCTGCATCAGTACCCACCAGCAACAGTGGTATTTTCTTACATTTTGCTTCCCTTTGGCTCATTATTGTTCTATTAATGTTGTCAAATGTTTGCCTCCCCTCCGCAAAACCATATATCAATTTTAGCAGACCTTCGCCATTTTTTTAGCCATTATAGATATAAACACTGTATAAGCATGGTTTAAAAGTGAAATAGGATTATATGGAGCTGGATCTGATGGGTCTTTACTGTCTTTAGGAATTACATCCACCAAAGTTTTTTCCAGGTTTTTGGTGATTCACCTCATTTGAAAATACTGTTAAACAAAACGTTTAGATCTTTATCACTTTCTTCCTTACTACCTTCCTGACTTACACTGGAATGCCATCTACTCCTGGAGACTTTTCTGCAAAGTGGTTATACATCACCATTTTTATCTCATGCCTTCCTATCTTAATTGTTGAGCCTTATTTACTTCTACGTTTATTTAAACACCTTTTACTAAATTATCTCATAAGACATAGGCAAACATACATCAACAGAAAAGAAAACAAACCATGTTAACATTTTTCCATTTAGATGCAATATACAGCACATATATTTTCTTTACTCCCATCATCAATCCAACTTTACAGAAAAAATACTGAATTCCTGTCTTCCCTTAAACCTCACTCATCCTCCTCCCAACATTATATTGCATGTACTGTTTGCACAGTTTCCATTTACTTCTATGTAATTTGCTTCTTCTCTTTTCTAAAGATCCCTCTTCCAGTTCTCTTTATAATATTCAATACCTCAAATACAGTTGGTGTAAACTTTGATTTCCATTTTCTAATAATTGCTTTTTTTGGCAGCCAACAGAATTAAACTTAATATGTCTAGGCAATTCAGATCCTACATCCCATCTCATAAGAATTGTTTCTTTACTTACAGCCATTTTCTCATCCAATATTTCTGACAGAGTACTCTGTAAGGAATTTGTAAAATATGCCAATTCATTACACTCCCAAAACATATGTTCCCAGTTACCTCTTTCTTGTCCTTCACACCTCCAACATTTTCAGTCTACCTCAGGAAAAATTCTTTGAAGTCTGCTTGGGGTATAATAATAGCTATGTAAACACTTCCAAGCAAAGATCCTACACCTTCTGCACTTGACTGTATACTTGGAGCCATATGTATGTCTTCTCATTGTTTTCTTGTAAATGGCTTTTCCTTTTCTCTCTATCTCTTCTCAATCTTTTCTAACTTGTTGTGATTGATTCCTGTAGTTATCATGCAATATTTTATATGTTCTACTAATTATCCATTTTTAACAGCTGCTTCTGTTCTACATTCAACTAAAAACTCTACCAGAGCAGGCCTTTCACTTAAAATTCCTGTAACTCTTTCTCTTTGCCTGTACACTGAGATCAAGCCCACACAGGGAAAGCAGTCTCCAGCCTGCAATCCATATGTCTTCTTGGCCTCATCCAACTCTATTACCTTTCCTGCTTGACTTGTTTACTCCCAATATATTGGTCCCTTTGCAGTTTTCTCCAGTAAATCCCAGCTCCCTCTCACCTATTTTATGTACCCCCTACTTGCAGTTACCCCTATTGGCAAAATCTTTCTCCGTTCTCATATTGGCTTAGTTCTTAGAATACTTTCTGCTACTTTATTAATATAATAATCTGCATGGTTATTATTCTCCTTAAGGATCTGCATCCAAAATTCCACTCTTTTTCTATTTCCTGAACTTCCCCTGCTCCATCATCATCCCTTTCCACTTTGAATTATAACTTTCTGTTTGTGTTATGTTATGAGCCTTAACTGTGTAGCTCTACAATAATCCTTTCAAATCAGGTAAACCTAAACCTCCTTGTTCTACTTGATGGACCAATGTATGCCACTTAACTCTTGTCTTTTTCCCACCCAGATAAATTGTTCCTTTCTTTATTAATTAATGTCCACAAGTTCTCCTTGGGTTGATAAAAGTATACCTGACTCATATAGAAGACCAAAGGGACTAAACATTTTCATTGCTAGTCTCTTACTATCCATCTCCATAAATAAGAGTTTCCAGTTTCTCAATTACTGTATGGTCATTTGCTTAGTCTAACTAATGACTGGGGTTTGGTATAATGGTTAAGATTTTTGACTCACAGACACAAGGTATAGTGTTTGATTCTTACTTCAGGGAAGGAAATTGGCTAGGCTTAGAATGGCCTGTTAAGAAAGCAAGCCTAGTAATCAGCTAGTCTCTTCCCACTTATCCTTAGCGGCCATAACAGAAGCATTAAATATTTCATCTTATTATGTCCCCATAAATATGGATATTGCTGAACCAATGTGTGTGTGGTTACAAAATTTATGGCTATAGCCTTTGTTTTATCTTCATTAATTTTATATCCCAAAAGGACATGAAACTGTCTCAAAATGTTTCACAACACTGAGATGTTCTTTTCTGGATTTGCCAGGTACAAAATAATATCATCTATAAATAAAGCCAACTTTTCTTGATTACCATTATATCCTTCTATTTCTGACTCCCTTATTTCTTTTTACCAGTGGATCTAAATATAAGGCAATTAACAAAGGGGGAAGAGGATACGCTATCTGGTTCCTCTGTTCAAATACAGCTTATCTGAGAGGAATCATCCCTCTTTAATTTTTGCCTCTGATCCTTCATATATCCTTCTAATTAACCTTATTATTGTATCAGGGATTGCAAATGGTTCTCATGCTCTACTCATAAAATCCCATTTTACTATGTCAAATGATTTCTCTATATCAAGAACCACCAACAACAGAGATATTTTGTTAAATTCTGCTTCTCACTGGATCATGATTATTCTTTAAATGTCAAATGTTTGCCTCCTCTCCACAAAACCACATTGATCCATATCTATCAATTTTGGCAACAACGTTGCCATTTTTTAGTTAGTGTAGACATAAACACTTTATAATCATGGCTTAAAATTGAAATGGTCTATATGAAGCTGGCTCTGAAGAATCTTTCCCCTCTTTAGATAACATAGCCACCACAGCTTTCTTCCAAGATGTTGGTGCTTCCCTTCCTTTTAAAATACTGCTAAAACCAAATCTTCTAGATCTTTAATCTTTCTTCTTTCCTAATTTCCAAATTTCCTCAGGAATAACTATTTTTATCTAATCACCTCCTGTCTTAACTGTTAGATCTGATGCTGTCCATGTCATTATTCATCATGGATGAGTCTTGGATATGAACTCGGATCTGAGCCAGCAACTGATAAACAGATCTAGAGCTCAAGCCTCTTCCCTTCCCATAATCCCCTGCTGACCTGTAACACTCAGATCTAATTTACCACAGAAACGCTAAGACATGATTCCTGTAGCTCAAGCTGAAGAACAGATAAGTGCCATTTATTTTGGGTTTCTCATGCTTCCATTTATCTTTAGTGCTGTCTTAACCTCTTCTTACAGGTTAGTGTAGTTAGTCTTTGGTTTCCTCCCCTCCCTATACTCCATCTAGGGTTTGTCCCTTGGGTTCCCACCTTTTTCAGTGGGTCCTTTTCCATAGCTTTTTTCTAGTTAATGTATATTTTTTTATTTAAATAGCTAATTATTTATTTAGAAAGAGTACTTTTTTGGGTGTCTTCTACCTTTCTCCTTTCCTGAAATTGCGTGTGGTACCTTCTCTCTCTCTTGGCTGTTTGTGTTTGTGTGGCTGTCTCTTCTGAAAATGTCTGACAAGCCCTTGGGCTTTAAGAGATGCTCCACATGCAGTCAGAAGATGCCTCATTCTGACTTGCATGAGGAGTGTGCTTACTGTTTAGGAGTGTCTCACCTGAAGGTTGAATGTGACATTTGTGCTGCATTCAACCCCAGGGCTCTCATGGATCACAGAAACAAATTATTGCTAAGGGAGCTAGCTAAAGGGGATCCTTTAACTTCAGGCTCCCCCTCTATAACTCCTTCATATCCTAAGAGAAAGACTTCCTCTTCCTCTAAGGAATCCCCGTCTACAAAGCCGAGGCTTTAGGATTGCAAATCCCTGGATCCAAGCCCAGCCTCTTTGGCTTTGGATCTGAGCTTTTCCCCTCCGAGAGCCTGAGATCATTCTCTTGGATCTGAGGCATCAGTGTCTCAAAGGCCATCGGATTCGACTCGGCACAAACCGTCTTCTGATCCAACCTGTCTGTCGGATCTGTCTGCAGAACTAGTTAATGCATTGGATCCTTTTAGGTCTTCAGATCTGACTGTTCAGTTGGATCCAGTAGTCATTGAAAGTTCCCCCTTGAGGTCCAAGAGCTCATATCTGATGAATTGGAATCAGTCCCCTTCCCAGGATTGCAGAACTTTGGCATCTCCAGCAAGGTCCGGGCATTATTCTGTATCTTCCAGGTCTTCCAGAAGCTTGCTGCCTACAGATATGGATAGGATAATGAGGAGTTTCCTCAAGGCTCAAATTGAGTTGGGCTTGTTGCCATCCCTAGCACAGTTGCTTAGGGCACCTTCTCCATCCATGGGACTTCACTCTCCTCATCCAACCCAACTGGGCTTGGATCGCCAGGACCAGAGCATTCCTTGTGAGAGCCCAATGATGTCTAACATTCTTTCATTCCCGACACCATCAGGGTCCCTGGCAGGCTCTGTTTCACTGCCCTCGGAACATGCTGTGGCTTGGCCCCATGAGATCTGTGCTTGTTCCTGATGAGTGGGGTTGGGACTGGAGTTTTGGGACCGTTCCCTCTCCTTGAGGACTCTGCACTGGATAGCTCGGGACCGATATCATCTGGAGATGTCGGTGCTGTGTCAGGGTCCCTTCTTCCTGCCCAGATGGCTGCAGCCATGGGAGAGGAGTGGGGGGCCTCGTCTAGTCTGTTGGCCTTCTGGGCGATAGAGAGGACCTTCTCCGGCGGGGTAGTTACTTCTCCTTTGTCTCTAGGTCCTCCTCAGCCCCTTTCAGCTCTGGGCAGTGAGGCCTCATCATCCTTCCAGGATCAGCCTCCCTGTGAGTGCCTTCAGATGGGCATTACCCCACTTGGGGTCCCGGCCTCTTCTGAGTACTCCCCAGAGTACACGGTGGAGGAACCCCCTCAGAAGAGGATGTACAAGAGGGGGCACTTGGACTCCCCTAGAGAGTCCCTCACTAAGGACACAGATTTAGAGGAGGGAGATGGGTCTGCCAGACTTCCACCTTAGGAAGTGTCCTTTTGGGTCATCCTCAAGCAAAGAGGTGGTTGGTCTTCCACCACCCCAACTTTGGAGGAATCAGTGTTCCTGAAGGCCTTCGGGGTGGGCCCATCTTCTACCTGGGTGTCCCCATCTGCCAACAATCTTGTAGAACTAACTCATTTGCTGGCAGGATGTGGAAGGAGCTGGACACAGTGGAACTGGTACCCAAAAAGGTGCAAAAATTCCTCAGTTCCTCCCAAAGATAAGGCCTTTTGGAGTAAGGGTGTCCTTGTAGATGCCATTGTGGTGGTCGCTGCTACAAAAAGGAGCTAGCAGAGCAGAGGTCCTTGATCCATCCCCTGAACAGAGAGTCTCGGGTGATTGACCCTTTCAGAAAGTGCATGCTTGCCTCAGTTGCATTCAGACTGAGGGCAACCAACTATATGGCACATTTCACCTGGCTTCAGAGGGACTTGGTATTGGAACTCACTACTTCCCTTAAAGAGTTGCTGCATCCAGAGAGCCTTAAACTGGTTTCTCCTAAGCTGTCCACTCTGACTTCCCTGGCTAATGCCTAGATAAGGCTGATCTCCAATGTGGCAGAGGCCACCTCTTGAGCGGCTGGCACAGGAATCACCATCAGGAGGCATGCCTGGCTTCACCTTTGTGGGTTTGCGGAACCCTTCAAGGTGTCTTTTACCAATGCCTGCTTTGATGGTTTGACCTTGTTTGGACCTTCCATCAAGGAGACATTGACCCACAGTCAGCAGGAGAGCAAGACTCTGTCTGCAGTGGGAAACAGGTTTTCTACTCCCCAGAGATCCTTTTCTAAGAATCAGAAAGGGAGTAAAAAGCTTTGGTTTTGCAGGACTCAGTCCTCCTTCCAAGAGGCTCCCCAAGAATCCTCTTCCACAAGCCGGGGCAGACGATTCAATGGTAGACAATGCCCCAGAGGCAGAGGGGGTCCACAAAATCAGGGCTCCTTGGAACCCTTCTCGGATAAGCCTTTTCAGTGCTTCTGAAGTGCTGCCCAACTGTCCTGCTCTGGAACCAGTCAGGGGATGATTCTCCCTGCACCCTCTAGCCTGGACAAATATCTCCTCAGATCAGTGGGTGTTAAGGATTGTTTCCAGGGGTTACACCATTCCCTTCTTTCAGTGCTCCCGGTATTAAAATCTTTCTCAGATGTTCCACCCCACCAAAGGGAGTTGGCCCATCTTGAGGTTCAAGACCTTCTTCTAAAAAGAGCCATCGAAGAGGTCCCAGAAGGACAATGAGGGTCTGGAACTTACTCTTGCTTCTTTTTGGTGTCAAAAAAGACTGGGGACCTGCATCCACTTTTGGACCTCAGTGAACTAAATGTGTCAGTCCAGAAGTCCAAGTTCTGGATGGTCATTGTTCAGTCCTTTCTGCCTCTCTTGTGCAAGAATGATTGGATGTGTTCAGTGGATCTCAAGGACGTGTACTATCACATCAAGATGAACAGATACTCCAGGAGGCACCTGCACTTTCAGTTAGGGGTCAGTCACTACCAGTTCAGTGCCCTGTCCTTTGGACTCACCACAGCCTCCTGGGTGTTTACCAAATGTGCAGCAGTGTTGGCAGTTCATCTCAGGCTGCAAGGCTTCCAGGTCTTTCCATACCTGGACGATTGGCTCCTCACGGCCCCCACAAGGCATCAACTGCCAATGGCTACCAATTATACCCCCAGTCTCTTTCAGGATCTCGGCATCATGGTTAATCTACCCAAATCAAATCTTTCTCCATGCCAGAACCTAGAGTTCATTAGGGTTCTACTGGGCAAAGTGTCAGAGACTGCAGCATTTCCCACAGAGTTCAGCTTATTTGGGATCAGGTCTATCGCTCCAGCAGCCCACCTAATTCTACAAATTTTATGCTCAGTGGTGACTGCCATTCAGTCAGTACCCCAGGTATCACGTGCAGGTTCTACAGTGGACCTTGGCAGTTCAGTGGTCCTCTCAGGTTCATCCCATGTCCATGCCCGTCAGGATGACTCAGGTGAGCAGAAAACACCTTGCCTGGTGGCTTCAGTCTCAGGACCTGACACTCAGTAGACCCATCTGTCTTCCCCACCCAAGGCTACAGTGACCATAGATGTCTCCCTACTGGGGTGGAGGGGGATTTTCAGGAAAGGACACTTCAAGGCACATGGTCCCCCACAGAGACCAAATTGCACATAATGTCCTGGAGATGAGAGCAGTCCTTCTAATGTTGCAAGCCATTCAGGATATATCCCTCTCGGGACTATAGCAATTCAAATGAACAACATGGAGATAGTTTGGTACTTCAACAAGCAAGGGGGAACATGGTCCTATGCTCTGTGCAGAGAGGCCATGATAGTGTGGGAATGGGTGATGTCTTCCAGGCACTTTCTTCTTGCAACTCACATAACTGGCAGTTCCAACATGCTGGCCGACAAACTCAGCAGATCCATCTTGAGTACTCACGAGTGGTCCTTGAACCCATCAGTGGCACGTCAGATATTTGACCATTGGGGTCAACCTTGCTGTGATGTCTTTGCCTCCCCAGTCAACCACAAATGCAGCAACTACTTTGCCCTGATCCCCCCAACTGGGTAATCACCCAGGGGCAGTCTGGTTCATGACTGGCCATCGAGAATTCTCTATGCTTACCCCTCAACTCCCCTAATCCCCAAGGTCTTACAGAAAGCCTGCCACCTGAAGAGACCTCTCATCCTCATTGCCCCCTTTTGGCCTCATCAGGCGTGGTTCTTCCTTCTTCTGTCTCATCTGAAATATCCTCCCTGGATATGGGATCCCTTTCTGGATCTCATTTCCCATCCCTGGGGGCTTCCTCTTTCCAACCTACAAACCCTTCATTTAACTGCTTGGTTTCTCCAGTTCCAGTAATCCTTTCTCAGTCCAGGCTTCCTTCTCTGGTTAAAAATATCATTTTAGCTTCTCAGAAGTCTGCTACTAAGAAGGTGTACTCCAGTAAATGGAAAAGATATTCTATCTGGGCCAGACAATGAAATTTAGATCGTTTTGCAGCTCCAATTCCTGACATTTTGTTGTTATTGACTTCTCTTTTTCAGGAAGGTGCTAGCTTCTCCACAATTAAACTCCAGTTGGGGCCATTTCCATTTAAATGAGGGTCCCACCTTTTCTTCTAAACTCTGCAAAGCCTTTCTCAAAGGAGACTTTCTTCTTAGACCTCCTATCAAGGATCTCTCCCCACCAAGGGATTTGACTTTAATGTTGCAGTCTTTGACACAAAAGTCATTCAAACTGGCTGCATCTTGTGATCTTAAGTTCCTGTGTTGGATGACAGCTTCTTCAGCCAAGAGAGTTTCTGAGTTGCAGTATTAAACCCCCTTTTATGGTCTTCCACAAAAATAGGGTATCCCTTAGGACAAATCCTTCTTTCTTCCAGAAGGTGGCTTCGGAGGTTAAACTCAACCAATCCATTCAACTTCCAGTTTTCTTCCCTAATTATTCTAATAAAAAGTATTCCTTACACAGATTAGATGTTCAAAGGCAGCTATGCCTTTATCTTAAGAGGACTGAGGAATTCTGGAAGTCAGACCAGCTTTTCGTGGCCTTTTCTCAGGCCAGAAAGGGTATGGTGGTCAGTAAGGTTAACTATTTCCAGATGGATTGCAAGCTGTATTTCCTACATTTATGACAGCAGGCACATGGAGTTATCCAGACCAGTTAAAGCCCATGCCACTAGGTCTGTGACTATGTCTTCCTTTTTGGTTAAGCTTTTGTTGGGTGAGATTTGTGCTGCTGCTACTTTGTCTGATCTCCACAGTTTTGTTTCACACTACACATTGGATTTGGTGTCTAGGAACAGGGCCTCCATTGGTTCCTCTGTACTCCGGCATATCCTTCCCTGAGGCCTCCAGGGTACATAGTAGCTGGGGACTCTGACCAATCCGTGATGAATAATGACACGGATAGCATCAGATAAAGAGTTATGCACTTATAATGTGGAATCTGTGCTATCCAGTGTCATTATTCATCACATTCCTGCCCTTCTTCCCCATTCCTTCTGGGGACCTATTAGAACTGGAGGGATGTTTCTTCTTGGGGATAGTTAGTCTCCTGGGCAGGCAATGGTGCCTTTTTCTTCATCCAGCAAACTCGATCTGTGGGTTACAGGTCAGCAGGGGATTATGGAAAGGGGAGGATCTTGAGCTCTGGATCTGTCCATTAGTTGCCAGCTTGGATCTGAAGTCGGATCCAAGACCCATCCATGATGAATGATGACACTGGATAGCACAGATTCCAAGTTATGGTAAGTACATAACTCTTTATTGAGCCACGTCTACCTCTAACCTTGGCATAATTAAGTCTTACATATATTATTTCTGTTTGTACTCTGTTTTTTTATTTCCACATTCCTCTGTTTTATATAAATTTTAATAACATTTCTGGAAAATCTCTAAAACCTCTAAGGATCTCTGGTTACTTTTCCTTAATACAGGCTGGCTCCCTAAGTTTGGCAACAACCCTTTCAAACATTCTGTTGCCTAAGTCATTGTGCTAAAAGTTTTTGTGCTCTGGAGTTGCTATCAAAAAATAGTTTCTTAACTGCTGTCTTTCTAAACTCCTGCATTTTATCCAGATCTCCATTATTTTCTCTTTAGCACTCTGCAATTGTGCCACTTCTTGTTCTGTGACATTCCCCTTATTTTGTAATACTGTAACCATTGTCAGTCCCTCTAAATACTGTGTGTTACTTCTTAACCATATCTCTTTTTCTTTTGTTTTATTTCTACTCTGTTTTTAAACTCTTACTTTCATTTTATCCAACTCACTAGCTATAGCCTCTGGAGTACTTTTTATCTTCTCTAGTAACTCATGAATGCTTTCCACTACCCATTATTTAAATTTGTCTCCATTTAATAGGCAGGTGAAGAAGCACCAGTGTCCCACCTTCATATCTTTACCATGCATTTCTATCTTAGTAATTATTGACCAATGATCTGAAATAGTTACTGGATGTGTGCCAAAGTTCACAATTAAATGTACATGTTTCTGTGAAATATAATTTCTGTCTAGTCTAACCCAGTTATTGTACTTTGTAGAATAATAACTAAATACTCTCTGAATTCCTACTACCAAATTTGTCTTCCATACAAATATTTTCATGCATTTGTTCAGAAATCTACCCTCTTTTGTTATACTTTCCCTTCTAGGCCCCCCCCCCCCCAGATACATCCAAATTGTTGCAAATCAAAGTCTAGTCCCCACCTCTAAGCAATATTCACTGCTGAAAGATGATTATTTTGCCCAATTTTTTATGCTTCATAATAGCAGTTTAAGGTGGAATTTAAGTACATGCTAGCATAATCCTCATCCCTTGCCAGTAGCACAAATCTGTATTATTATCCTCAACTACAAGCTTCTAAAGACAAGCTGAAACATTTTTGCTAAAGGAAAACTGTTCATCATATTCAGTGTTCTCTTATTCACTTGTTTCCACTTAAAACATATTAGATTAAGTTAAGCATTTTAATCCAGACATTTACCTATGCAAAAGTCAGAGAAAACATATCAGCTCTACATAAATTATGATGTGTGTATTTTTGCTCTTCATACCCCACAACAACTCAAGATTACAGCCTATTAACTTAAATATTCTTTCTAGACATTTTTTTTCTCTTTTTGCATTGTAATGCCTACATTTTTTAATATTAAAAATAAGAAGGAAAGAAAGACATCTGTTTATTTTAGTATCTTTATCATATACAACTAAAATACTTTATTATAAAACAATTTATATCATGAAAAGTTTCATAGAAATAACATTAAAAACAGAAATTGCTTTACTTGGAATTACCTTATTCCTTCATCTTCCCCTCCCCTCAGCTTCTTTCCAAACATTAATAACATGAAGTGAGGCAAATGCGTTTCAGTTCCCTACAAGATTAACAAAGTCAAAAAAGTCGACTCTTTCACTTTTTCTTGCACAGCCTTATTTCTCAAGTGCGATTGATTGATGCTTTGCAACATCACATTTATTCACTATTTTCTATGTTACTAATCTTCCTTCTGTTCACCTCCATCTCCTAACTCTAGACTCGGGTTCAGTTCCAATGTAGTCCTGATTCTTCTAGTCAACCCCTGTGCTTTTTTCTATCTCTCAAACATTTTCCCTTGGAACAATGGAAAAGGTTTCACTGGCAGAGTCTCTCTATGTGCTTTGTTATCAGTTAGAAATAAGAAGCAGAGTCCCATTCTGCTTGATGACTCACTTTTTGTTGGACAAACTTTTGTATCTCCTCCTTAGCCTGTTCTGTATAAAAAATAACTTAGATCCTTAAGGAAAAAATATTTTGAAGACAGCTGGATACAACAGATTGAGTCTCACACCTGCACCTTGATATTCCTTCATTGTTGAAATAAATTTGCTTCTCTTCTGCCTGATGTGCAGTGAATAATCATTTTCCAAAAACACTCTATTGTCTCCAACTTTTCAGACTTGCTGCTTTGCTATCACTTTGTCAGGATCAGTTTTTTCTGCTGGTAGGTTTGCATCTTCTTTCTCATGGCCAGATTTGGAGTATACACACAGTGTGCCTATTCAATTAAAAATCCCTGCTGTGGAATACCAGTTCAGTTACTTGCTTGTGCCTTCATAAAATTACTAAAGTCTGTTCCTTCCAGTTTGTCGAGTATAGCAGAAAATTTCATTTTTTTCTTTATATGATCTGTTCTGTATACAATTTTTTGAATCCTCTCTTCTGGAGCAGTTTCATATTTAGCCAGCCTTTTCTTCATTTCATTTTCTGATTTTTGCAGTTCTATCAGCTTGTCTGAATATTTGTTTAAAGCTTCTTCCATTGTTCCAGTCTTTTGCTATTTGTGTTGATGTACTCCTTCAGTGGTTTGTTTATTTTAATCAGCTCTGAGCACATTTCCTCTAGATTACTAGAAGCCACGTCTTGCACTAAAGGTGGAGCTTGAACTGCTTTATGCTGAACAGCTGCAGGATTCTTCCCAGTCAGTGTTTTCTCTTTACGTTTTATAGTTTATTTTCTTTCATGCTCTCTTAGTTTCTTGTTTGTTGGCATCTAGGCAGTGTACTTACTAGCCAGTCACTGAATTTACTAAAAGTGTCAGAGTTCCAGGCTCTTCTCTTTTAGTTTCTTTTTTCACATGGGGAGAGCTGAAGTTAAGGTGCTGATCAGTGTGCAACCATCTTGGAAAACTGCACTATGATATATTGAGTCTCCTAATGGAAGGAACAGCCTGAATATCAAGCACTGATATTCTTGATGCATAAGCTTTGAACTCAGAAGCTCTGTGTCCTTTGAACTTCACACTTAATGAACTGGCATAATGAATGTTAAGTATAACAAGCCAAACACCACATACTTTATACTAAAAAATGACATCACGTGTTATTTCAGTTTTTGTCCACCTTCAAATTTCTGAAATTTATTTTATACACACTGATAAAAATCCTAGTACCATTACTTTTCCCGCTAAATTTTACTTTGCTACATTAGTATGCATGTATTTTAAAGTAGGTAGAATTTGTCTGTTGATCACAGTGTCATAGAAAAAAAAATCTTACAATGTATTTTGTTTAATCAGTGCTTACTAAGACAGTAAAGTTCAAGAAAAACAATGAAACAACAAAAGAACTTCAAAGTTAACTGTGTAAAACACAAAAAATATTTTATTTCAGTAAAGCTTTTGAGACTTATTCTTCCTCAATGCTTCAACAAATACTAAAAGTCAGTCACATATTTGTACATCACAGATAAAAGTAATTAACAAAATGCAGACAGAATAAATCACTCAGAAAGTCAATAAATGTCATTAAACAATCTGAGATATTTTCTAAAAAACAGATTTAATAATTACAGATCTGAAGTAGGATATTCATTTGTCTGCAACCTGTGGGTTATGGATCCGATATCGGATCCGAACCGGCATGGTTTTCCAGCTATGGATCCAAGCTCTCAGCTCCTCCCCTCACCCATAATGCCCTGCTCTACCCTCATGACCTCAGATCTCGTTTGCCGCGCTGGTGACTGGATTGGTATCTATAGCTCTCAGCTAAGTGCTAGTTTTATATCTGTTAATTCAGAATTTTTGAAGTTTTTTGTGCATATTTGTGTGAAAGTTTAGGTATCCCTCTTTGATAGTTTTATTTAGAGTTAAATTAAGTATTTTTTTTCCCTCCCCTCGCTGTTGGCGTAGTGTGTGTGTGTTGGGCCTGTGTGTCTGTATTTGTTTTAGTTACTTTTAATTAGTAGCTGTATAGATTTGGATGGCTGAACAGCCCAAATCTGTATTCTCTAAATGCTCGGAGTGTGGCCATAAGCTCTCCCGGCTGATGGCCACACTGGTGTTAAGTGCCTGGGGGTTGAACACCTCACATCTGGATGCTCCATTTGTGCAGGGTTCAACCCCAGGGCACTGAGGGAGCGGAGGTCCAAGCTTGTCTTGGCGGGCCTTTTACCGCCGGACTCGGCTCCGACCTCCGCTCCTTCGGGAGTAACCGTGGTTTGGTTATTCCTCCATGGCACCCCCTCCTGCTCCTGGGACTCAACCTCCCGTTTCTGGAGAGGAGAGGGATGCTAGGAAAAAGGACCGGAGGGAGAAGCACCACAAGCGGCGGGCCGAGACCTCTGTTTCGGCCCGCCAGCCAAGCGGCTTCTCCCGGCTCCGTTGTCGGCTTGGTCTCCTCCTTCTCGGCTCCGGTCCCCAGTGTGCTTTTCACCGGGTCCTGAAGAGGAGGAGACCCGATCTCCGTCGAGGCTATCGAGGAGGCACTCCAGGCCTACCTCGGTAGCCTCGTCGAGATCCACATATAGCCTTTCGGATGCTGATCTGGACCGGATGATGAGAAGATTCATCCAGGCCCAGATGCAGATGGGAGTGCTCTTGCCTCCCCCCCCTCTGGGGGGGAGCTCAACACCCTTTTAAACCTATTGCTCCTTCTCCGACCCGCTATCCGGGTTCGGAGCAGCTGGAGCCGAGCAGCCGGGCCGGGGGTTGGTCGGCGCCGATAGTACTTGGTACTTCGGATCCGACCCTGCCCTCGAGTGCGTCGGATCCGACCTCTCGGAGCCTGGATCCGAGCCTCGGATCCGGGGGGATCAGTGCTCCTTCGGCACCGTCTGTGTCGGAGCGCACTGTCGCCGGATCCGAGCGGCGCCGGCTCCGATCCATTCTTCGGATCCGAGGAGCCGATTGTCGGATCCTTTCGCCGAGGTCGGCTCCCTTCGGCGTTTGATGTAGTGGAGAGGGCCCTGTTGAGGGTCTCCGGACCCCGGCACTTGTTCGGCTCCGTCCCGCTCCCTCTGCACTGGGCCAGGCTTCCACCATCCGGCCCCTGGGACAGCCCGCTTCTGTGCCCCAAGTTGCTCCTATGGAACAAATTGCTGCTTGTGAGGACTCCTCTGACAGCCCCCCAGAGGATGTCCCTCGCAAGCATACGTGCAAAGGAGGCACATTGACTCCCCGAGTCTCTCACAGAAGACACGGACTTGGAGGAAGGGGAAGGCTCCCCACGGTCACCCCGAGGATGTCTCATTTGGAGACATCATGGAAATGCTCCGTATAAGGGGGTGGTCTGCCCGCAGTCTTCCTCGGACGAGTCCGTGTTCTTGGAGGCATTTGAAGCGGGCCCGTCTACCTCTTGGGTGTCCCCCCCTGCCGACCCCCTGGTGTACCTTATTACCACCAGGGCGTGGAAGGAACCGGACACCGTGGAGCCAATTCCTAAGAGGCCAGATAGGATCCTTAGCCCACCGTCCGACCGTGCCCATTGGAGTAAGGGGCCTCCGGTAGATGCCATGTTGACGGCGGCCACCAAGGGGGAACTGACTCAGGCGAGTCCCTCAGTCCACCCCCCCGAGCAAGGAGTCTCGGATGATGGACCGCTTGGGGAAGCGGATGTTTAGTTCAGCGACCTTCTCGGTAAGGGCGCTGAACTACTTGGCACGTCATTAGGATGCAGCGAGATCTTATTAAAGAATACGCTGCATCCCCCCCAGAGTCCATTTCGGAGGAGGACAGGGTTCTGCACTCCACTCGTATGGCCACTCTTAGGTCAGTTACTAATACCTCTATGCGGCTACTCTCCCACGCAACGGAAGGCGCCGCTAGAGCTGCGGGGACAGGACTAGTCACTAGACGTCAGGCCTGGCTCCGTCACTGCGATTTTTCTGAGCCCTTCAAAGTGTCATTTGCGAACGCCCCCTTTGATGGTTCTGCTCTGTTTGGCAAAACCGTTCGCGAGACGTTGACCCAGAGCGAGAAGGACGGGAAGACGCTGTCTGCCGTCAGAATCCGCTTCTCTGCACCCCAGAGGCCCTACTCTAGGAACCAAAAGGGTCAGAAGAAGATGTGGTTCCGGAAGTCGCAGCAGTCCCAGCCTGCTCCGGACAACCAGTCCTTCCATGGCAGAGGAGGACAGGGAGGACGCCGCCCTAGAGGCAGAGGGGCTCCCAGAAACTTTGGGTCCAGGGAACCTTTCTCTGAACGGCCCGCGCAGCAACCCTGAGGGGTTGCCCGACTGCTCCACTCTGGAGGCAGTCGGGGGGTTCGGGCACCTAGCGGCATGGGAGTCCATAACATCGGACCGCTGGGTTCTCCAAATCATATCCAGAGGATATCGCATCCCTTTCCTTCACCTTCCAAAGTTGAAATCCCTCCCAGACGTCCCACC
Organism: Protopterus annectens; assembly: GCF_019279795.1. Lineage (NCBI taxonomy): Eukaryota > Metazoa > Chordata > Ceratodontiformes > Protopteridae > Protopterus > Protopterus annectens. Next base: position 1,039,487,689 of record NC_056733.1, read on the forward strand.
CGGTCAACGGGAGGCCGCTTTGGCAGAAATTGGCCATCTGCTAAAGAAAAGAGCCATCCAGCCCGTCCCCCCAGACCAGATCGGATCAGGGTTCTACTCCAGATTCTTTTTAGTGCCAAAGAAGGCGGGGAACTAAGACCAATCCTAGACCTCTCTCTCTTGAATCTGGCAGTCCCCAAAGAAAAATTCCGAATGGTCACTCTGCAATCTATTCTCCCCCTTCTGGGAGAAAATCACTGGATGTGCTCGATAGACCTCAAGGACGCGTACTACCACATCCTGATGGACAGGCGCTCCAGGAGGTTTCTCCGCTTCGGCTGGGAGCCAGTCACTACCAGTTCGGGTCCTTCCCTTTGGTCTCACCACAGCCCCAGGGTGTTCACCAAAGTATTAGCAGTGGTAGCGGCCCACCTGAGGCTTCAGGGGGTGCAGGTCTTTCCCTACCTGGACGACTGGCTTCTTACCGCCCCAACAAGGCATCTACTTTTATTGGCGCGAGACTCCTTTCTCCATCTTGCTCCTTTTCTGGGCATCACAATAAATACAAAGAAATCCAACCTGGCGCCCACACAGCTCTTAGATTTTATAGGGGCCAGGCTAGACACAAGGAGTTTACGAGCCTTCCTCACTGCGGACAGAGTTCAAAATCTGCAGCTCCAGGTGCGGGCCATTCTCCACTCAAGTTCTGTTCCGGCGGAGTTGGTCCTGAGGGCTCTAGGGTCCATGGCATCAGCTATAGCACTTCTTCCTCTTGCCAGGCTCAATATTCGCATTCTACAATGGACGCTCTTAGTACAGTGGTCATACCTTGCTCTCCCCATGCATCATCCCATAACGATCAGCAAGGCTTGCAAGCGGTCCCTCTTGTGGTGGCTCCACTCCCCGGATCTCCACAGAGGCCGCCCATTTTGTGCTTCTCCCCCTCTCGCCACGGTGACCACGGACGCCTCCTGCCTCGGGTGGGGGCACTTTTGGGCGGACCGTCCAAGGCACGTGGGACGATTCAGAGACCTTACTGCATATCAATGTTCTAGAGATGAGAGCAGTGCTCTTAGCGTTGCTAGCACTTCAGGACTTTCTTCCCTTGGGAACAATTGCGATTCAATCGGACAACATGTCTGTTGTCTGGTACATCAACAAGCAAGGGGGAACAAGGTCTTACCCTCTTTATCGAGAAGCCATGAGAGTTTGGGAATGGGCAATCTCCCCCAACCGCTTTCTAATAGCAACGCACATTCCGGGTCGGTCCAACATCCTAGCGGACAAGCTCAGTCGCACCATTCTGACCCCTTACGAGTGGTCTCTCAATTGTCAAGTAGCGGAACGCATATTCGCACGGTGGGGAACCCCTTCATGCAATCTTTTTGCCTCTCCCTCAAACACCAAGTGCGACAGTTTTTTCGCTCTGATACCTCCTCCCGGAGGTACCCCAAGAGACGCTCTGGTGCATGCTTGGCCACCCGGTCTTCTGTATGCTTATCCACCCTTGCCTCTGATGCTCCAAGTTCTTCAGAAAGCCTCTCGGGTGGGTTGCAGAATGATTCTCATTGCTCCGTTCTGGCCTCGACAGATCTGGTTCCCCTTCCTAAGGTCTCACTCGGTGAATCCTCCTTGGATTCTAGATCCCATCCGGATCTGATATCCCATCCATCCTGCATTCCTCCTCCGAATCTGGACAACCTGAAGCTGACCGCTTGGCTGCTCCAGTTCCACTCTTGATTAGGACTCCCGGTATTTCGTCACCGGTTAAGGCAATTTTGGTGGCAGCTCATAAACCATCCACTAGAAAGGTTTACGAAGCAAGTGGAAACGTTTTTCTTTGTGGGCGGAGCGGCAAGGCCTGAATCCCTTCACGGTTCCTCTTCCTTTAGTGCTTGACTTTCTAACCACTCTCTTTAACGATGGTGCCAGCAGTTCCACAGTCAAAGTACAACTGGCGGCAATTTATCATTATCACATTGGCCATGACTCTAATCCTCTTATGTCAGCCAAATTGTGTAAAATTTTCTTAAAGGTACTTTTCTTCTCAGGCCCCTATAAAGCAAGCAGTTCCTCCTTGGGACCTCTCTGGTCCTACAGGCCTTGACCGCCTCCTTTCGAGCCAGCGGCTACGGTGGATCTCAAATTCTTGTCCTACAAGACAGCCTTTTGGTAGCCATTACATCGGCCAAGAGAGTTTCTGAGCTTCAAGCATTATCAGCTAAACCTCCTTACTTGGTATTTCATCCAGACCGTGTCTACCTCAGGACCAACCCGTCCTTTCTTCCTAAAGTCGCTTCTGAAGCAAACATCAATCAGTCCATTAACCTCCCTGTTTTCTTCCCTAAATATGAAAACAAAGGTGAATATAAGCTACATTCATTAGATGTTCACAGGCAACTTAGATTTTATCTGAACAGGACGGCTGGTCATAGGCAATCCGACCAGTTGTTTATTTCCTTTGCAAAATTCAATTTGGGCAAGCCAATTTCTAAAGTTTCTCTGTCCCGCTGGATTTCACAGTGCATCTTATTGGCTTATCAAGCTTCAGGAAGGCCCGCACCAGAGGGTGTTCATGCCCATTCAACCCGGTCAGTATCTACCTCAGCAGCCTTCAAGGCTAGGATTCCTCTAGATGATATTTGTGCAGCAGCCACGTGGGCTTCATCTCATACTTTTATTTCCCACTATAAGTTGGATCTTGCATCTAGGGGTAGAGCATCCTTTGGCTCCGCGGTGCTCCGGAATATCCTTCCATGATGGCCGCCCAAGATTCAGGTAGCTGGGGACTCTGTCCCACAGGTTGCAGACAAATGAATATCCTACTTCAGATTTAGAAGTTATGTACTCACCATAACGTTCCATCTGAGTAGGTGTATTCATTTGTCTGCAACCATCCCGCCCTCCTATCCCCCTGGCCTTTCAGTTTCCTGCATATTCTATGTTACCCTTTTCAGGGTGTTGTTGCTTTGGCAAACTCGATCTGAGGTCATGAGGGTAGAGCAGGGCATTATGGGTGAGGGGAGGAGCTGAGAGCTTGGATCCATAGCTGGAAAACCATGCCGGTTCGGATCCGATATCGGATCCATAACCCACAGGTTGCAGACAAATGAATACACCTACTCAGATGGAACGTTATGGTGAGTACATAACTTCTAATTTCATTTAATTATAAATATGCTCTTGAAAGGTATTTTGCCTAGGCGCTAAAGTCTTTCAGTTTCTGTGGAATAAACATTTTTGGATTTTTATTTGCCGTGGTGGTTTTATTTTTATTTTTGTGTTTTTGTTTTTTGTAGTTTTTAGTAATTTCATTTAACCATGGATAGGCATCCATAAACAAGCTGTATAACAGAAGGAAGAAACTATTGCAGAAAAGAGGAAGAACCCAGGATTCAAAAAACTCCCTCACCTGCCTCAGTAGAAAGCTGAGATCCCTCATAAAATTTTCCAAAGCTAGTTATGAAAACAAAATTGCCAAAAATTCCAAAGACAAACACAAGGCATTCTATAGCTATGTCAATAATCTAAATGGCAATACAGATCTGCTCTGAGCTACAGCAGAATGGCACTAGATATACTGATCCCAAAGACATTGCCAATATCCTGGGAAAGTAGATTCAGTGCCAACTTCACCCCCCCCAAACCCCCTAAAGGTCCCATCTCAATACCGAAAGAATGCCAAATTCTGGTAATCATGGCCACTCAGGTAAAAAACGCACTCTCCAAAGCCAAGAATACAGCATCCATGGGATCAGATGACATCCTGGGCTGTGTACTGCATGAACTACAAAAGGAACTGGCACCTCACCTATGTGTCATGTTTAATCATAGCCTCACCTCAGGCTTCATGCCCACAGAGTGGTGCACAGCTACAGTCATCCCACTCCACAAGGGGGATCCACTTTGGATACCGGGAACTACCATCCCATCAGTTTGACGAGCCTGATCTGCAAGGCCATGGAATGTAATATCATGGAACTTATAAACAAAGACATTGGCAACCTTCAAAGACTGGACCCCACCCAGTTTGGGTTATTGAAGGGCCAATCTTGCCTCCTGAACCTGATCAACTTCTTTCGAATCAGTCTCCAGAGCCATGGACAAGGGTAAGGTGGTTCACACAGCCTACTTGGAACTTGCCAAGGCTTTCAACGCTATTCCCCACTCTGGAATCATAGATAAACTTACTAAGCTGGACATTAATCCCTATGTCACTCGATGGCTTGCAAACTGGCTTACTGACAGAACACACATTGTAAAAGTAGCCGACTCCAAATCCAGCTCCAGACAAGTGACAAATGGTGTACCGCAGGGTTCTGTCCTGGGACAACTCTTGTTTGGCATCTGCTTCTCTGAAGTACAGACCAACACTAAGGGACTCTGGTTTACAAAGTTCGCAGATGACTGCAAGCTGGGAGCCATTATTGTATCCCCAAATTATGTGGATATACTACAAAAGGGCCTTACCAAAACAGATGCCTGGTGCCAGATCCATGGGGTCAAGCTAAATGCCAAAAAATGTATAGTTGTCCCCTTTGGGAAAAAACATGCATCTGTGAACTACCACATAGGTGGCAGTACACTAAACACCGAAAGTGTGATAAGAGACATAGGGACACAGGTGGACAGTGGCCTCACCTTTGATAACCACACAGCCACAATAGTTAGAAAATTCTTCTACGTTGCGCACCTCATCACTAAGGGCTTTTCATCCAGAAAAAAGGAGGTCATTGTCCCTCTGTACTCATCCCTCATTAGACCCATTATAGAATACACTGTCTCATTTGGTATGTACCTCACAAGACATCTGCAACAACTACAAAGGCTGCAGAAATACCTTACAAAAAGAATCACAGGCCTAAAGCAGATGCCTTATGCTGACCATCTAAAGAAACACCAGCTATACTCTGTCGTATATCACCTACTCAGAGTCGATCTCTGCCTAACATAAAAGGCCATGTCAAACTCAGAGTTTTTGAACATGCTACACTTAAAGAAATCCCAATCTCTCCGAGCCACATGATCCAGGGATCTTAACCTAGTCATCACAATGAATAGAACATGCTGGAGGGATAGGTTCCTGACCCAGAGACCCCCCCATACTCTGGAATAGGCTGCCCATACATGTCAGACAGAGTGCCTCAATGGCCCTCTACAAGAGGAAACTTGACGATTGGATGGGAGATAGGAAATTCTCCCCGGGGATCACTGCTAGACAGGGATCCAGGAAAGTAAATATTTGTAGGAAGCAATAGCCAGGGAATCGTTATGGCTAGGCTTGTATAGGCCCTAGGGCTGATAGCCTAGTAGCTACCTATGAACCTATTAATCTGCATGGAAATAATTGATGCATTTAATCTCCATATATTCAGTAACCAAAACTATATCACCCTCTCTAATATTTTTCTTTACAACACTGAGCACTCTAAATGTAAAACTACGGGCTTCTTGCATATCAAAAATATGGTTTTCTAAAGCATTGCTTTCTACTCATCTACATATGTCTGAGGGATGTTCTGCAATACGTTGCTTCAACATGCTGTTGGTCATCCCCACATAGAAACAAGGACATTTTTCACAGCATGCTAAACAAGTAAAATTTTTAGTTTTGCAAGTTGCAAAAAAATGGAAGTAAAAAAACTTTTCTATTTACTGGATGTACAAACTCACTTTGTTTGTTACTATATTTACAGAATTGACAATTATAACATGGGACAGTACCTTTAGTTACTGTATTTACATTAGTATGAGACCGTGTATTAAAATCTTTGTAATATAACTATTGCCTTAGATTCCTTTCTTTCTTATGTACAAACCTTGGTTGTAAGCCTATAACATCTTTAATTGTGGTGGAAGAACATAAAATTGACCAATTTTCTTTGATAATCTTCTTTATTTTATTGCTATGCATATTATATTTAATGCAATATCTAATTTTGGTTCAGAGCTAGGCGTTTCATGTATTTGTCTATTATTTAATTGTTCTTAAGAAAATACGGTCTGGTTAAACTATTTCTCTCATTTAATACCCTGTTCGTATTCTTTTAAAAAGATCTGATTTATAATCCCTCGCATTAAATTCAGTTTACATCTCATTCGTCTGTGTTAACTAGTCATCATCCTTGGTGTTTAACCTACTCGCTCTATGGAATTGACTATGAACTTTACTATTGTAAACCTAGTCAGGGTGCATAATATTCCCATGTAAATAACAAGATGTCTGTATATTTTTTGATACTTTTCCGTTATCAGGGCAACACTGTTAATGAGTGGTTTTGCTGTTTCTGTAATCAGCCCAACACTGGAAAACATTTTTTGACAATAACAATTATAGACTTATTTTACTTCAGCAAATGTTTATCAGTTCACATTCACTTATTCTGCCATTGTCTCGTGTTAATAGTATTTATATTTTAAAAGTGTCCATGGTTTTATTTGGATTTCTCCCTGATTCTGTTGAAACTTGTCCCTGATTGATTAAGAAACATGCACTGGGCTGACATAGTGTTTTTAAACGTTATGACAGCAGCACACATATGTACGAGTACGCTTCTGCCTTAAGACTTCATGCTAAGTGAGAAATAACTTACGTACAGTAAGTATACCATTACTACAGAGATTAATACACATATGACACGGTTAAATGTTGCTCCTACACACTTATAAAGTTGCCAGAATGACAGAATTTGCATTAGCATCCATTTGCTGAAGGATATGATGTCTAAAAACAAACTGTTACTGTTTCGTAACTTTAGTATTCAATTAAGTGCCACAAATGTTATTAGGAACAGACCAAAATATAAGGCAAAATGTGGACATACTGTATTTCTAGGCAGTTGGGAGGCATGCCTAAAACAAACAAACAAAAAAAAAACAAACTAAAAATCATCACAATGTCGGGTCTATATTGAAACATCGAATGCTTAAAACAGTGAATGATGTTTCATCAACCCTTTTTCAGTGAAAGCTGAAAATGTCGACACCTCAGAACAGCGAATTCTTTCCTAGGGAAAGAAATCGCTGTTCGAACCAAAAAAAAAAAAAAAAAAAGTAAACACTTCCAAGCACATGCACATGTACCTTAACCCTAATTGTGCCCCCACCAAAAAACAGTAAACAGCAGAAAACACATGTGCACGTAACCCAACCTTATATCTAACGGAAAAAAAGTAAACATTTTAAAACATATGCACTTACCTTAACCCGCACCCTAACCCTAAGATCAGTAACTGTTGCACATTTACGTAAACAGTTCCAAACACATACACACTTACCTTAACCCTAATTCTACCCCCCCAAAATAAAAGTAAACAGCTTAAAACACATATGCACTTAACTCAACTGTACATCTAACGTGAAAAACAAAAAAGTAAACGCTTTCATACATATGCACTTACCTTAACCCGCACCCTAACCCTAAGGTCATTAACTCTTGCACATTCACACTCGGGAGCTATAACGGACAACACTACAGTGCAGAACACGGCAAAGCAACGAAGCGGTCAAGTGACTTCTTTCCCAGGAAAAGAATTTGCTGAACAGCTGCTTCGCTGTTTTGCCTGTATGCACTTTATGTGTCGATGAAAATGCATTCGACAAAATGCATTTTCGTCATTCTAATAGGAACCCCACAATGTACACTGCTCGGTGAAATCCTACTGCTAATATGTTAATTTCTTTGTAATGTCTGAAAAATCTTCCACCTAAAAAAGGGGGGAGATAACTAACTATTCCACGGAAAAGCTACCTAGACTATGATTAATAAATAAACATCTTTACTTTCCATTACTAATGTGTCATTTCTCAGGAAAACTTATGTCTTCATTCAGAACCATGTAAGTGAGCTTAACCTTTGGGAAGTTTGTTCTTTAACAGTAAAAAAAAACGGAGCATGTGTTTCTGAAGAGAAACGCAGTTCAGCTTTTTCCCAACTTTAGTAACACCATTATCTGTTTATTAGAGTTAACAGTGTTGCCCTGATAACCGAAAAGTACCCATTTTTTATAGATTTTTGTACCCATCTTCCCTCCTTGAATAAAAATATTTGTCTAAAAAAATTATACAGTTAGTGGAAATTACTTATTTAACACTTAAGAATGTACTAGTTGAATATAAATACGCAATACATTCAATTAAAAGTTGTGAATTAACCTTTCAAATAAGAAAAATATCATCAACAAAGCATTTATAAAATATCACATTATTAATATATACACCATTCTTATTAAAGATGTATTCTTCCTCCCATGTGAGTGCAATGTTTACATAAATATTAGCTACCTATGTTCCCATTGCAACTCCCTTCACCTGATGATAGAATTGTCTATCAAAAAGGAATACTTTATTACATAGGTTCATAGGTGTTTACTAGGCTAACGACCACAAGAGCCTTTTTAAGCCTAGCCATGCATCCCAAATCTCTGACAAGTTCTGCTACCCTTGATATGTGTAAGCATGGGCCTGGGAGATGAACCATCTACAGGTTACCTGTGTCCATTAGAGACATAGGTGCCAAACCAGGGATGAATTTCCAGTTTCCCATACAATTGTCCAAGTTGCACTTGAATTGGGTTAGGGAGGAACTCTGCTTCACATAGATGGGGAGCCCGTTCCATAGATGGGGAGATATAAAGTATTTAGCATCTTTAATAAAACTCTAAACAAAAAGCAGTGCAGGTTTAAGATCATTTTCTAAAAAACAGACAAATTGTGTGATCCATCCAGAAACTGAGACAATGGGTCTCAACAGAGGGGTGATGATATTTTTATGAATTTTAGGTAGTACGTATATTATGGGAATAACTGGATTGGAAACATCCATAAATGTATAATCATCCAATGACATACAATTGTTTACTTGTAAATCATATAACTGTGTTTTGACTATAAATTAGCCGTTGCACATATAAAAAATCAACAGTAAAAAATGTTTCAACATCAGCTAGCACATCAAACATACTTGCATAGTACTTATCTTTATCCATGACAACAACAGCCCCAATCCATCTATGAAAACTGTTACAGATATACCTACCTTTGTAAATACTGGTGCAACCCCACTGTTTCCTCTGTTCAAACCAGTAAAAGGAGGACTTTGCACCTGCTAAAGAAGACAGTCTAATATTAAAATTATGGAATGAAGAGAAATTAAATGCAATATTGTTGTATTTCACCACACATTTCACATGTTTGTAACACTGAATAATGCAGAGGATGTTAGTCATGAGTCCAGTCATAATAACCATTGTAGTTTCATAAGTTCATAGGCTGCTATTAGCAATTTGATTGCACAGAGCATTTGTAGCCTAGTCACTACAGTTCCCACTGTTTGGTGTCACTTTCCAAATGTATGTTAATATTGTTTAGAATAAAACATTTCATTGTCCTATCATATAACCAGAATATTAAATGATTAGGTATGTGACTTGACACATTTCTGGACTTAAAAGGTTATAAGTAGATTCTTTCTTGGGTCACTGTGTTATGCACTGTCGTCATCCAACCAGTGTGTGTGTTTGTGTCTGTGTGTGTGCGTATCTATACATAAGTTTGAATCATGGGTATGTAAGTGGATGTGTGCCTAGCATTTATAGACAAAGGCACAGGAGACACGTGCTAAGCAGATGAGTTGTTATACATTTTAGAAGTGCATGTCAAGAAATTCACCAGAATATAATCCCAAAGCCAGTCCCCTCTCTACACACACTCTAGACAGCACATCTCTGGACAGCACAAGTCTACATTATTGCAAAATAACCCTCCTGAAATAACAGGCAGTAGCAAAAACAATAGCTAGCCTCACATTCATAAAACACAACTTTTGTTTTAATTTAAATTCTAACATATCTCTTTGCATAATATAATTTACTTCAAAAAGTGAAATATATGTCTGATTTTGCCCTTGAACATATCACACTGAAAAATGAGCAGAAGAAAATATTTAGGCAAAAGCCCACAATATGCACTATTAGTTGCAAGCATTTCTCTGTCTGTCTGTCTATGTGAATGCCATTGGTTGGTCTGACTGGACTCATGTTTAGGATAACATGATGTACATGATGTCAATGCTAGGACGTGGAGAAATCTGTGAAAGATTGCTGTTTTCTGTACCATCATGGGTTCCAAATGTTAATGACTGAACCATATGCCTTTGCACAGTCCTTTATTCCTCTGGCAGTAAGTAGTTCTGGAATTGTCTAAAATATGATGTAATAGAAGGCCACATAAAAAGCTAGACTTGCAAAATGTTGAACTTTACATGTTCGTAGC
>NC_056733.1:1039502939-1039567939 GCF_019279795.1 Protopterus annectens
GTAATTCTAATAAATATTTTTAGCTTGGAATTTACAAAAATATCCTTTTACTCATTTTAATTGGTCAGATCAGTCGTTAGTGGGTTGATTTTGACAGACTACATTCAAAAATGCAGTGAAAGTTACATTCCAGGTTAGTGCTTACAGATCAGTGGTGATGTCACTCTTAAATGGTACTTTAAGCATTATTAGTTTGGATTCACTCGAATGGTCTTCATAAAATTATATGATTCTCCATTTTGACTGAATATGATGGCATGACACCAGATATATGATTCATGATTGTTCTAAACACATTGGGCTATATTATAAAAAATGCGCTGCACCATTTCAATTGGTTTCATTACAAAATGAATAAGTAAAACCGCAGATAGCCACAAGTTTTTATCACCTGACTGACTTCTCAACTGTCCCTGTTTTGGGGATGTACATTCCTATTTTCTGGCCTGATTTTCTTCCGTACGTAATGTTCCTATTTGTGAAGGTATGTCCATATTTTCAGGATTGATTTATCTCTTCACATGATTTTCTAAATCACACCTAATCACACATGATTTTTGAAACTCTCTAATATACAGAAAACCACACTATATGACCAACATACTGGTGGCATCAATAATTGAAAGAAAGTGGACACACACCTTACATCTCCCTTTTTCACAACCAAAAATTAAATTACCTCGTGGCAGACTTTTGCAAGTACAGTTACATAAAGTCAACAGAATTGACACAGTCTCTTTAATAACTTGCTTATATTTTTCCGTCGTTTTTGTCACTCTGTTTTTTAAATGCTTTTCTGCGTAGTATCCCACCTTGGGAATAGTTTGATTGATTACTTTTAATTTTATGCTGCATCTTGCATGGTTTGCATCTTGATAGTATTCATGAAAAGCAATGAGTGCTTCTCAAGTGCATTATTCTTTTAAAATATTGCACAAGTCTGTCAAAGATGGCAAGGTGAAAGATTCAGGTTATACCAAAGATGTTGTTAAATATGCCTGGCATTTGCATACATCATATTTTTCTGTCACAAAATGTCTGTCTGTAAATACATTTAATGTTGTTGCACATAAAAGAACTTGTTTCACCTTACACTGTATTAGTTTAACGTGCACAGCAGGCAGCACTGGATGAAACTAGCCTAGACGTTTCTGACTTGACAGTTATTTACATGTAAAGGACTGTGACATGCACTCACTTACAATATGACTATCTGGGAGCTTTCATAGTGGATGTAAAATATGAAGAATAAAACAATTCTTCCTGGAGCTGTCACTCACACAATTTTAGTAGCTCAGCTTGTCAAAGTCGTGACTGTTTAACTTAAGTGCCTTTTATAGTCCTATTGCTTCAGTGAAGTTTATAGATCCTACTTTTTGCAAGAATATTTTTCAGTATTGGATAGGAATTAAGTGAATGCAGAGTTTGCAGTCTGTAGCTGAAAAGCCATTTTTATATAATATGCCATTGTAAACATTCTGGAAGCACTGCTTGCTTATTTGGAGTGGTTGCAATCTGTTTGACAGATGCCAGCTTTCATTCACTCAGTATACCAGAAAATAGGAATAAGAGGTAGAAATAATCCAAAGAATGATACTTGATGTATTCAACAAAAGGACAGAAACAGCGATTATATCTACCACAAGATTAGTTTAGTAAGAATCAATCTTACCATCTGATACTTGGTCATAATATAAGAACTGGGACTGGCTCCCATTATAGCCAAACTGTTGTGAGTTTGAGAAATGGATATCAAGAAATTTACTTTGACTGATTGGTTGCCACTGGACACCCAGTGATAATGTTTTGCAGAGTTTTAACTGTCATTCATGTGGCAAAATGAGGTGTGCTACATCTTCGAAAGACTGGGTGAAATTCTGCATGGGTCACTTTATACATTATGAGTCTTTGTTTTATTAGAGACTGTTGTTTGACTGTTCCTTCATGTGATTCTTCTGTTTTAAATAAACTGAAAAGGGTCATATGGGTATGTAACAGCTTTTCAAGTTTTTAGTTGATGTGTGGAACACTTTGCTTTTGATTGTTCTCTGTGTGGTAGAACTAGGTTTGGTTAGTGTTTTAACAGCAAGGTTCATGTGTAACAACTTTTCCATTATAATACTATTGTTTCTCCTGTTTAGAACATAATCAGAGCACTCTGTGTATTGCATAGTAAAAATCAGGGACAAGGTCTTAAGAAAGTTGTGCTCTGGAGTCAGATTTCTGTCGGACTGGTCCCTAGTGTTTCCAATGTGTGTTAATGGAAGTCTGGAAAATATCTACTAAAAATCTGGTTGATTCCCTGAAAATCTGTATTTTTCTTTTAATTTATAAGCATATTACAGAGAGTAAACATCAACTTAAGATACCATCTCATTTTACCTGAGGTAATGTCATGTAAACGCAGTGATATATAATAGATGAGTGCATATTTTTGTGTGTTTGAATGTGTATATGTTTGAATTTGTGTGTGTGTGTGTGTGTGTGTGTGTGTGTGTGTGTGTGTGTGCGCGTGCAAATGCGCCATGCTATGAGTGAGTAAATCTATGTGTGCTTGTACCACGATATGTCCGAGTATGTGGGTGTGTGTATATGCTTGCATGTGTTTTTGTACATCAGTGTGTACAGTGTGGAAGACAAAGATGCCTGTTAAGACCATCTTCACTCTTTGCTGGTGTTTATTAATTGATTAGCTTTTGGCTCAATGTGTTTTAGCACAGTAAATACAAACAAATTAATTCATCAAATGTCAGTTAACATAACATAACTACTAAAGGAGTATCTGGAGCGCAATCACGTGCAGTGTTTTATATAGCTTTAAGTGACAATAAACACCTACAAATTCCCCAGTTCTGATCTTTGTGGACCTTGCAAGCAGTTTTAGCTCCTGTGTTTAGGTCTTCCCCTTAGCCGCAAAGACCAGGACAGTAAGTAATCTCTCAGTTAAACATAATGCATGTGATGACTATCCTATAATTCTTTAAGGACATATTTATTTTTCTGCCTTCCCTTGAAAGAAAGCATAACTATCTACATGCCAAACTTTTATTAAAAATAACATTTTCTCCTTCTTTAGATGGCTTACAATTTTTGTTGCTCACATCAGCTGAGCTCGTTTCATTAGATTGATGCAGCAGTTACTTGTGCCATTATTCACTTCTTACAGGAGTGAGGCCATAGGACAGTGTTTGGTGAGTGGTTCAGTTTCAGAGTTTCCTGGAGAGACAATGGAACAAGTTTTATGTTACTCATCTGTGATTACTCATTCTGTGAGATGCAGTGAACTTGGAGTGAGAATAATAAAGTAAAGAAATTGGGGGTTGAGGCTGCCATTAACTCAGTGCTTAGTTTTTTAAAATATTTTATATGTTGTTTTATTTGCCTGTAACTTGACATGCTAAGATACGTATGTTACAAGCAGTTGTGTATTAGACCTTTGTGATAGGATTTATTGTTAGGCAATTATGATGTAAGCTTGAATATTTTGTGGACTCATGGTGGATCTCTTTAGATACATTTAAATGGTATTTTCATCTTTTGAACTCCAAAAGCTAATTTTTTTTGTCCCACAAAAAGCGAGGCACGAAAAAAGTTCACTGTTTTAATTTAAATGAAGCGCTTTTTGTTGTCGTGAATACGGCAACTTCATCAGATTACATAAAACAAACTCCTTACAAGTTTAAATAGTAAAGAATCACATGAACAATGATCAGCTGATCAGTTAACCATTAAAAAACCATGACCATTAGGTAATCGGATCGTTAATAAAATGAAATAATACAAAATAACAGCACATAAACTCATATCACCAGCGTGAATATAAAACGTTTCCGTATAAACGTATAAGGCAAGTGGACTTTCCTTCACTGCCTTAGCTGCAATAATGATAGGAATTCCTTTATTTACAACTGCTTTAGTTGTGTTTTATTTGAAAATGTTTTATATTCACACTGGTAATATGAGTTTATGTGCTGTTATTTTGTATTATTCCATTTTATTAACGATCCGATTACCTAATGGTCATGGGTTTTTAATGGTTAACTGATCAGCTGATCGTTGTTCATGTGATTCTTTACTATTCAAACTTGTAAGGAGTTTGTTTTATGTAATCTGATGAAGTTGCCGTATTCACGACAATGAAAAGCGCTTCATTTAAATTAAAACAGTGAACTTTTTTCGTGCCTCGCTTTTTGTTGGAAATTCATTTTTGTTATTTTCTGAGTTTATTCAGTACCTAGTTTGTTTTTGCCGATGGCATCTGGGGTTTCCAGCAGCCCAGCGAGTCCGAATTTGTTTGGATCATAGCAGCTGCAGTCAGAGCTGGGGAACCTCACAGCTCTCCTTAATTCAATGAACCAGCGCATGGACATTTTTTCCACCAGGCTGGATAAAATGGATGTCTCTTTGTCCCAACAATGTTCTTTCCAGGATGGCCATAACAACAATCCCGTTGGGACTAATGATGTGCAAATAAATAGGAGCCCTTCAATATGACCAGGACAATGGTTGGCTGAACCCGGTGTTTCCTACACTGCTTTAGCGGCCAATTTACATAACATCGAAGGCATTCAATCGACTCAAGAATCTAGTGGTGACGTAATTCCAGCAGCACAAAGAACACCAGGTTCAACAACAGTCACTGCTTTCCAGCACTTGGATGAACAAAGAAATGGGCTTTACCACAGAACAGGGCTTATTGGTGCTCCAGCATTTAACGAATGGATAACAAACACAACCAATATGGCGTTTGGCAATGGTTTTAACCAGGAGCGACCGACTAGTTCTAACAATAACCGACAGGTTAGTCCTCAGTCACTTAGTGACAAACTAAAACTATTTGATATTAAACTGCTGAAGTTAAAGAAACTTCAGCTTGAAGTAACTTATTTTAACACTTGTTTGGAGCAACATATAGTTCCGAAGGGGTTAAGACACCACCAGTACCCCACGGGGCTAATTGCTGACTCACCTTTTCACCTAGAGCTTATCACATTTTTTGACCAACAGGGTTTCGAGTTAATGAACCTTATGATTAAACATTATAAGAATCATATTGACACCCTTACTAAAGAGGTTTCAGCTTTGAATATGGACATTACCTCGCATTTTGACTTTTCAAGGTACAAATACGACTATGAAAGATGTTTTTTTAGCATTGACCAACTGTTGGACAGACTTAAACAAAATAAAGCTAAGAAAATCAACAGGGATAGAAATGCATATAACAATGGTAATGCATACCCTAAACCATCTTCTGCACAAGTGGCATTTGCTTTAATGAATACATCTCAGACACAACCTACTAGTGAGAACAATATCACTAAGAATATAGATAACTTAGACTCTGTAGATTTAGTGTCGAGTGACAGTCTTGTGAGACGGAGTGAGCTGATCCGTAACCAGAACTACAATACTAACATCTATTCGGGCCATCATAATGGTAACAGTAATGGTAGCAACAGATCGAATCAAAATTTTCAGGATGGCAATCAGACAGGTCTGATTCTGAAAAAGAACTTAAATCACAACCAGAAAAACCAAAGGACCAAACGAAACAACAGATTCAGGAAATAACTGAGGGTGATGGTCCCACTATCAATATAATTGCGAATTCAACAGGAGATTTTAAAATTTTTAATTATTCTTCTATGAGAATCGACCCTGTGTTAATCGATCTATTAGCAAAGGGTAACACCTTTGTTCCAAGTAGACCTGTAGACCTTGTGGAACTAACTTTTGACCTGAAGCTTTTTGTAAGAAAGTTGAACCTTATGGTGCTTTTTGGCAATACAGTGAACTCTAACCAAGGTTTAAGAGTCTCGAGCACCTTTAATCCACCCTGACACCCTACATTAACAATGTTTGAACAAGTGTGTGAACTTGACTGTAGACACTTTTCAACAGAACCTAGGTTCAGTGTCTCTAACAAGAAGTCTAATATTACCTTGCATGAAAAAGAAATGTTACACTTGTTGAGAACATCTTCTGTTAGAGTGATAAAACCAGATAAGGGTGGAGGGGCAGCTATTTTTGATCAGGTTGATTATAACAGGAGGATCCATTCCCTGTTACTTAGTGACGCATATTCAAAAGCTTCACTAAATGAAGTTAATACAGCATATAGCCATATTAAAAGCTATTTTAATGACTTGTTCATCGAGTCAATGATACATATTGACACCTTCAACTTTATTTCACTCCCTTGGCCTAGAATTCCAGTGCTATTTGGTATTCCTAAGGTTCACAAAAATTTATGCAATCCACCTATGAGACCCCTTATTGATGGGAGAGGGTCCATTACATATCCTTGCGCTAAAGTGGTTGAAACAATTTAAAAAAAATACCTTCTGTCAGAACCACAGATTTGTAAAGATTCCTGGTCGTTCTTGGACAAAATTAACAACTTTAGGTTCGACCCTGGCCTTAACTTTTTGACCATTGATGTCAAAGATCTTTATACATCAATTCCACAATCAGAAGGTATTGAATGGGTAAGCCTTATGCTAAAGTCCAAGAACGCACCAACACAGGAGATCTACACTGTGGAAATCTTGTTAGACATTATCCTTACAAATAACTTTTTTCTGTTCAACAATGAATTCTATCTACAAAAGCATGGGGTAGCCATGGGTTCACCCTGTGGAGCCAGTTTTGCCAATCTGGTGATGGCATACTGGGAAAAGGAATTTATATTCAAGTACAGCGAACACAGGGTGAACCTTTTGTTTTACACACGCTTTTTAGATGATATTTTTATCATCTTTAAGGGAAATGAACAACAAGCCTGGGCATTTGTCAACTATTTAAATTCTACTACAGAATTCTTGAAGTTTACATTCAATTTTAGCACGAGTTGCATTGATTATTTGGACTGTAAATTACTTAAGGACACAAACAATGGGAGGTACGTGTCAAAAATATACAGAAAAGAGACATATTCCAACTCATTCCTCCATTTTTCAAGCTGCCACCCATTCCATCAAAAGCGGTCCATAGTTAAAGGTCAACTTATTAGAGCAGCTAGGATGGTCTCTTTAGACACTGACTTTAGTGACGAATGTATCCAATTAAGCAATTTGTTCCAGCAACGAGGATACCCTGTTAATTTGATTCAGTCTTTAATTGTAGAAGTTTCCCATAAAAGACAGACAGGCCAGATAGAACCATTATTGAACAAAAGATTAACACCAGATGGACCCGATTATGAATTTAATATAAGAGAATATACTCGAGAGGATTCTTTTCTTTTTGAACACTCACAAGTGATTGGACCCAATAAAGATTTTAGAATGAGTTTCACCACTACGTTCAATAATGATAGTGAGATGATTACATTTATTCTCTATAAAAATTGGGAATTCATCACACTGGACAATTTTTGGTTACTAAATTTGTCCAGTTACCCAACTTAGTTTTTAGAAAAGGAGCTAACCTTAAAAGTTTGCTAGAAAGGAAATTGACATCTTCCTTTTCTAAAACTGTTGGAATGACCACATGTGGGTGTTGTAGGATGTGTAGACATATAGAGATAGGTGAAACTTTCTACATAAACAGTAGAAAATATAGATTGAGAGGAAAATTCCACTGTAACTCCAAACAGGTGGTATATGTAGCTAGGTGTAAAATGTGCCCAGCCTTCTACGTTGGGAAGACTGAACGTAGACTGCGAGACAGAGTCTACAAACACACCTATGCTATAGAAAAAAATAAATTGGAGAGCCCTTTAGTGCGACATCTTATGGTCAACAAAAATCATATTTTCCTATTCAGCTTGCTGGCTATAATGGTACCCAATTGGGCCTATGTCTGTTGTTTTTTGTGAGTGAAAAATATATATTTTTCCTAATGTTTATGATGTGGAACACTAAAGTTGTTTTTGCTAATATGACCTATCAACAATGGTGGTAATTGGGGTCATTTAATATTTATGGTTGGTTACATGAATTATATTTATTGATATATTGATTGCCCAACCATTTGTTCATTGAATATACTTCGGGTAGAATCGATATTACTTATATGTGATATGAGATACATTTTTGTATTCTTTATTGACCTTGTGATTATTTTTGGTCAGTGATGGAATTAGCAATTCTTAAGGGTCTGTCTTCAGACTCAGAGGATTTGGGCATTTTTGGCCTAGCCTCAGGTTCAAATGATGCTGTTCCTGGTGTCCAGGATCCCACCCAAGATTGCAATTTGGCTTTTGCCAAGCTAACTAAGGATCTTATTTCCCTTCGTAAAAATGTTTGGCATTTAAAATTGTTCAGGGCCTATCAACAGAGAAAAATAGTTCCTAGAGGATTTAGGGTTAGATTACAGCCCATGGTGGCAGAACTGGATGAATGTCTTCTAATGCAATGGGCAGATGCCCAACAACATGTTTCTATGACCTTTGTAGATCTTTTGAGCAGCTTTTATGAGAGGAAGGTTGAGAAACAAACTGCCAATGTATTAATGGTTAGCAAAACTGTGGAGGTTTACTCTACACTCTCTTGTTATAAAGATAACATTGAGAAACTTGGCAAAGAATTATCCACATTGGATTTAGGTTTAAACGATAAAAAGATAAAAAAATTCACCAGGGATGTGGGTGATTATGATAGGGGAATGCCATTTGATATGTGACCTAGAGTCAAATTTGGTATGCCTATGGATGTATCTAAAAGAATGAGAGCCACTCGGCCCAAATCCATTTTGAAAAAAAGGAGTAGGGAATCCACACCATCGGGTGAGGACTCGTCCTGAAATACGGACTGGGAAGAAGCTCATACTAGTGCTTCCCCTATTTCTAAAAGGAATAATTTAGAGTCAAGTTTTGTTAGAAAGGTCCCTTTAGGCATAAGTCCCAGAGATGAGGGGGGAGGAAGCATCATAAATCCAGATGGGCTGGGGGACATCCGTCAACGGATGACCAAGATCTAGAATTTAAAATCAATAATGTGCACAACATTTCCTCTGTAATATTGGATGATCAACAAGTTGATGTACTAAATAAAGGACTAAGTTTTGTGCCTGGGTTTTTTGTTCAGGAGCATTACTTTGCAGAGGATGTGGTAAAATTTTGTTGCAATTTGAATTTAAAATGTTTTTTTCATGGTACAGATAATGTTGTCTCTGAGTTTAGGGAATTCCGCTTCAGGTTTTACAGGTTCAGGCCACCTATGCAACCCATTGTACATATATTCCAAAATGCTGTCCTTAAAGATTTACATCTATATTTATATAAACAGGACAGGTTGAAGGATAATTTGGACAAACATCAGAGAATATGTCTAGAAAAGTTAATCAACAACAAAGAAATTGTTGTTCTCTCTGCGGACAAAGGGGGAGCTGTGGTGGTCCAGGATTTTTGGGGACTATGAAGCTGAAGGTGATCGTCAGTTATCTAATAACAATCATTATCAAGAAATGCAAGTGGATCCAACTATGCAATTTAAAAAGGATATTGACAATTTTTTAGATATGGCTAAAGATGAGGGCATCATTACTGATGAAGTATGTTATCATTTGAAGGTTGATTGTCCTAGCAGGCAGTACATTTATTTTCTGCTGAAAATTCACAAAGATCCCATAAGACCGCCCGGTAGACTGATAGTATCAGGCAGAGGTTCCTTGACAGAACCTCTGTCTGAATTTCTTACATTGTACTTAAAACCACTTTTGGTTTACATACGTTCAAGAATTCAGGATACCACACAGTTCCTCTCTATTATTTCTGAGACACAACTAGAATCCGATTGGCTTCTGTGCACCTTGGATGTCACCTCCTTATATACCAATATTCCCCATTGGGCAGGACTTTTGCCCTGCAATATTGGTTGGATAAGGCCAACATTTATAAGCCTGGTTTTAATACCCTTCTGGTATGTATGACAGAACAGGTCCTGATTCATAATGTGTTCTATTTTAAGGACAGATGTTTTTGGCAGATTCAGGGCACCGCTATGGGAGCATCTTTTGCCCCCATTTATGCAGATTTATTTATGGCGTATGTGGAAGATCAGGTAATTTATGATATTGGTCACAATATTTATATCAATGAAATGGACATATGGAGGAGATATCTTGATGACTGTTGGATGGTGTGGAGAGCTGATGTGGAATTCCTTATGGAATTTTTAGAATATTTGAATGGCAGTGTATGGGGTACTAAATTTAAGTTGACTTATTCTAGATCTGAAATAACATTTTTGGATGTTTTGGTAAAAAGAACAGATGCCAACACTCTTGAGAGTGAGATATTTAGAAAATTTCCTCAATTCAATACCCTATTACATGCTACCAGTTTCCACCCCCAGCATGTCATCAAGAATATCCCCAAGTCTCAATTCCTCCGTATCAAAAGGATTTGTTCCAGCACTTCCACATACGACCATCACAGAAGGGACCTTACATCCAGGTTTAAGAATCGGGGTTACTTAGGGGGTGACATCACAAGGGATAATCGCTTTGCCAAACAGCAAGATAGAACTGATTTATTATCCTATCGGTTCCGGGATTCTGTTAATTCAGATGTGCTCAGATTGGTAACAACTTATGGGAGAAATACTGTTGGATTTATGAATATTATTCGTAATCATTGGCACTTGTTAAAATCAGATGAAGTCCTTAAGAAATATATAGGGGATCGGTGTCATTATTTATTTTGTAAAGGGCGGTCTTTGGGTTCTCTTTTTAGTCACTATAAGAGGGTTTATAATAAGGATGTAAGCTCAACTACTCAAACCAATTTATTTGGAGGTTTAATATTTGATTGTTACCCCTGTGGTCATTGTACCTATTGCCCTAGGGTGTTAAAATGTCAGACCTTTTCCTCACACAATTGTCCACAAGTTTACAATGTTTTATGTTTTGCAAATTGCAGTACTTCTTGGGGGATTTATTTGGCCCAGTGCAATTGTCGAGCCTTTTATGTTGGACAAACTTCCCGTCCCTTTAAGGTCAGGATAGGGGAACATCTTAGTGATATTAAAAACAAAAAGGGGTCTAGTTCTTTGTATAAACACATTTCTATACACCCTACGGGCAATTTTTGTTTCATGGTTATTGATCATATTAAGGTTAGGCATCAACAATCTCATGTTCTACATGAAATGCTTACTAACAAAGAAAAAATGTGGATTATCAAATTAGGGGCCCTTTTTCCTCTGGGTTTGAATGATCATTTTTGAAGTATGCAGTTCCATATTGTGTTTTTCTATATATTATTTTATTTGTTTAGATATATAATTATATATTTATTTTATGTGGATAGTTATTTGTGCATTACTAATATATGCACTAGAGGGCGCTCCTTGCATTTAGTATGAATTTATAAATAAGAAGACAGCATGCTAGGTGTTTTTCTCATTTGTTGCATCATGTTTGGTTGCTGAGGAAGGCTTTGTCGAAATCGGTACAACCATGTTGGTGTACGGTTGTATTTTTTGCTGTTTCATTTTGCAAAAAAATAGCATTGCCTATGTTACAGGTGTCGGGTGCTGGCCTTTTCTTTTGGAATTCATCACAATGGACAAGTTTTTGGTTACTAAATTTGCCCAGTTACCCAACTTAGTTTTTAGAAAAGGAGCTAACTTTAAAAGTTTGCTAGAAAGGAAATTAACATCTTCCTTTTCTAAAACTGTTGGAATGACCACATGTGGGTGTTGTAGGATGTGTAGACATATAGAGATAGGTGAAACTTTCTACATAAACAGTAGAAAATATAGATTGAGAGACAAATTCCACTGTAACTCCAAACAGGCGGTATATGTAGCTAGGTGTAAAATGTGCCCAGCCTTCTACGTTGGGAAGACTGAACGTAGACTGCGAGACAGAGTCTATGAACGCATATATGCTCTAGAAAAAAATAAATTGGAGAGCCCTTTAGTATGACATCTTATGGTCAACGAAAATCATATTTTCCTATTCAAAGCTATCGACCAAGTGACTATGGACCCTAGGGGTGGTCCTTCTAACTGGTTACTTGAAAAACGTGAGTTAGCTTGGCAGATAAGGCTTAATGCCTTTTCAAGCCCTGGTTTGAATGATTCCTGTAACATCTCTTATCTTTTAAAGCTCAAAAGTCTGGTTAGGTAGACCTAGGAGAGAAGTATGCCATTCATGTATGAATAATTGAGAGCATAGTCTCCTTTAGTCAATTATTACTGAAAGTTATGTTAGGTTTATTATTATTTTCTATTGTGTTATGATAAGTTTATATTAGTAGTTATTATTTTTGAACTGTTGTATATCCGATTTGTCTAATCTTTCACAACTGAGAGGTTTGCATAGTTTAATAATGCACTACTTGTTGACGTTTTTTCACTTAGCAAAAGTATAATACGAATATAAGGCAAGTGGACTTTCCTTCACTGCCTTAGCTGCAATAATGATAGGAATTCCTTTATTTACAACTACTTTAGTTGTGTTTTATTTGAAAACGTTTTATATTCACGCTGGTGATATGAGTTTATGTGCTGTTATTTTGTATTATTTCATTTTAGTAACGATCCGATTACCTAATGGTCATGGTTTTTTAATGGTTAACTGATCAGCTGATCGTTGTTCATGTGATTCTTTACTATTTAAACTTGTAAGGAGTTTGTTTTATGTAATCTGATGAAGTTGCCGTATTCACAACAACAAAAAGCGCTTCATTTAAATTAAAGCAGTGAACTTTTTTCGTGCCTCGCTTTTTGTTGGAAATTCATTTTTGTTATTTTTTGAGTTTATTCAGTACCTAGTTAATTTTTTGTCCCCCCAACAGGGCTGAGCATGATGGCTCTCCTACCTGCACCCAAATGGCCCAATCATTCTGCAGATACAGGAGACAGAATTCACAGGCAAGGTAAGAACTCCTATGGCCCATTTGACCTTGCTTGGGAATCCCCCCCATAGGCTCATCCACTCACAGAGAGAGTCGAGTGCTAGGGAGTGGATCAGCATGTTGTCCTGCAGGGTGGCCTACCCACACTACCAGTGGAGTACCCCAGTCACCTGCTGCAGCTCTTCTGAGCTGCACTCTAGCTACCCTACATGAGGAATCATTCTTCTGTATGCTGTCTTGCCCTCAGTTTACTATCCAGCTTGTCATGGCATCATGGGTTTGATTGATATGAGCTCCACAGGGTAGCATCTAGTGCCCCCACAAGGTATCAACTTTGTGGCAAGTTAATTGAACTTAAGTTGCCTTCATCTTAGTTAGGGCTTTATTCCTCGAAGCCACGGACTTGCCCAACCTCTAGTAGTTCTTTGTATGCTGTCAAATTTAAGTAGAATGGTGTCAGTTTTGGTAAAGTTATGGAGGTTGAAAATAGAAACTAAAGCATAAATCCTTATTTTTTCTGTATTATTTTGCCCTCCATACCTCCCAGCCATGAGCCTATCCCATCAGTCTTCACCCCATTCTCTCTGCCATACTATGCATCCCCAGCATAGGGTGAAAAACCAACAACAGCGGCTGTTCTGCAGGGGCCATACATTTTTTTTGCACCCTTTCCAGCATCCAGGCAATGAAGGAGTTTCTGACAAAGCCCTATCCCTGATTCTTGTGGCTGATATGAGCACCTATACCACTGCAGGGTATCCAATACCCTTGCTGTGCATGTACATACTTCTGCCTACACATGATGAGGGGTACAGTCACTGGCTTGTGATCATCAAGCCCACATCTGGGGTCCTGGCCATATTGGTATTCTGCAAACCTTCACATACATGAAGACAATTAGCAGATCATAACTAGCATTCAGGACAGATGAGCCAGTAGTGACCACTGGATCCTATCATCCCCCACATGGCTCTTCAAGCATCTGAGCTGCTATTTGAACTCATGTCATCTGGAAGTAATCACGACTTTGCCCATTTGCACCACAGAACCAGGGGCCTAAACTGTTATTTACTATTATGGCTTCAGTACCATTTCACAGTTATACTCTGCTTTGCTTTTTATGTTTCGGTATCTGGTCTATCCTGTGCCATCCTAGCACGGACAGTACTACAGATTTCACAGTTATACTCTGCTTTGGTTTTTATGTTTCGGTATCTGGTCTATCCTGTGCCATCCTAGCACAGACAGTACTACAGATTTCACAGTTATACTCTGCTTTGCTTTTTTATGTTTTGGTATCTGGTCTATCCTGTGCCATCCTAGCACAGACAGTACTACCGATCAATAGTTTGTATGTTTTGTAATGTATCTTAAGTGTGCTGCTGTTATATTGCTGAATTATGTATTGTATTTCTGCACTTTATCATTGTAAAGTTCACTGTATTTCACTGATCTTAACTTCCACTTTTCTGCCCTGTAGCCATCTTGTTTAAGGAAGTGTTTGCTGGTTATTTATTTATTTGTAGTTTCTGCACTTTGAGTTCACGCCTCTATGATTTTACATTAAGAAAGATTAGCTCTGCACTCTAGCGACAGTAGGGGGTAGTCTGGTCTGTTCTGAGCTTGGGGACCACAGCGAAAAGCATCAAGTGGGTTTTTGTGATTCGCCAGTGGTCTATTTTGTCTCCTTGGTCAGCTTCTCTGTCTGTATAAAATCACTAACTACTGAATGTTTTGCTTCAATCCAGTATCATGTTTCGCAGATAAGTACTACAGATTGATATTTTCCTCTTTTCTTAATTATCCATGTGTGCTGCTGCTATATTGCTGAATTATTTACTACATTTCTGCACTTTATCATTGTAAAGTGCCACTATAATTCAGTGATTTTAACAGATGGTTTCTGCACTGTAGCCGTCTTGTTCAAGGAAGTGTTTGCTGATCAGTTTGTTGCTTTTCTGCAGTTTCTGCACTTTGGGCTCACTCTTGTGTGATTTTACATTGAGAAAGGTTAGAGCTGCATCCTAGTGAAAGTAGAGGGTAGCTCTGTCTGTTCTGAGCTTGGGAAAAACACAAAATGTTTCTCTGCATGTATAAAGCCATTGTGTTTGCATGATGCTGCTCATCTTTCAATGACATTTTGGTGCTGTGTGCTTCTAAATACCAGTTTGACAGCTGTAGTGGTTGTATGTGAAAGCTTTGTCTCCAGAGACAGTATATACTTACTGCTTTCACATTTTGGATCAGGTATTTTGAGAAGTAAGTGGTTCTCAGAGAACATAAGACAATTTCTGCATTGACCCAGGATGCCCAAATCTACCATGCTCTCCAGAGAGACAGGCAGAAATCAGGATCCATGGTTTTGAGTATTTATTTAGTGTGCTTCAGTGGGAGTGGTGCCACAAATATATTTAAGTAAGGCTGTGATTAGTGGTAAACATATTTTTGTGCTCCTCTTTTGTATACTCCCTGTATAAGGGAATTAAATGAGAATATAATACACTTACTTGGATGCTAGTTGGGTAACAATTGTGATCTTATTCTAATCTTACAGAGCAATGCTCCCCTTCATGCATATCTGGTGCTTGTCAGATAACTACATATTCAGGAACTCTTATGGGTGTTTTTTACACAGAAATTGACATTCTAAGCACTTATGTCTGTGTAGAAACTGTCTGTTAAGATCACCGAATTATAGTGGCACTTTACAATGATAAAGAGCAGAAATGTAATAAACCATAAGGCCTTCTACAGCTATGCTGGAAATTTCAAGGGCAGCCGCAGCACAGAGCAGTTTGTTGAACTGGTGGTTAATGGTGCCACATTCAAAGAGCCTGGCAATATAGTGAACCTGTTAGCAGACAAATTCAGTTCCAAAATGACCTCCACCCCCCACCTCCAACCATCCTCCCAAAAATACTCACACATAAGTCATCTAACTATAATTAGGGACCATGTGCTGGCTGAACATGGCCTCAGTGTGCCCTGATAACATCCCAGGATGCCTCCTGAACAGTCTAAAATATGATTTATCAGGACCCCCAGAGTCATTATTTATCTATAGTCTTAAAACAGGCTTTGTGCCACATGAATGGAGGAGTGCAACAGTCACGCCCCCCCCCCCCTTCATAATGGAGGACCTTCAATAGATCTTGGAAACTACAGACCCATTAGTCTGACTAGTCTTATTTGCAAAGCCATGGAATGAATTATCATGGAAATTATCAGCAAGGACATAGGAGACCTCCAGACACTGGATCCAGCCCAGTTTGGCTTTGTCAAAGGAAGGTCATACCTACTGAATCTGGTGGACTTCTTTGAAAAGGTCACTAAGGCAAAGAATAATGGGAAAACTGTGCATAACGCCTGCCTAGATCTAGCTAAAGCATTTACTACAGTACCCCGTTCGGGCATTGTCAACAAACTTAAAGAACTAGGTATCAACCCCTTTATAACATGCTGGATAGCTAGCTGACTCACTGATAGGACCCAGGAGGTTAGAACCAGTGAGGCTACATCCAAACAGAGGCCAGTTACCAGTGGAGTCCACCAGGGCTCTGTGCTAGGCTCATTCCTTTTCGGCATCTACTTCTCAGATGTCAAAGCCAATGTCAAAGACGTATGGCAAACCAAGTTCACTGATGATTGCAACCTGGGAGCAGTCATTGAATCTCCCCAAGATGAGAACATTGTTCAGGAAAGTCTAACACAAACAAATGCTTGGTGCCAAAGCCATGGCTTAAAACTCAATACCAATACCAAAAAATGTATTATAGCACCTTTTGGGAAATCAGCCAGCCTGTGTAATTATGTCCGTCAATAAAACACTCCTAAAAGTTGATTCATGTGGGAACTCATGTAGATAATAACATAACCTTTGACCAACATGGTTCCAAGGTAGTAAAAAATGTTTCTGTGTTGCTCAACTTATCAGCCTGTGCATGGCATGTAGGTCTAGAGAGGTCATCATTCCACTGTACTTTGCCCTCATTAGACCCATCATTGTGTATAATGCCCCCTTCGATATGTATCTGACCAGACATGTACAGTAACTGGAAAGTCCACAAAAGTTCCTTACAAAAAGAATACAGAGAATAAACACAATGTCCTATGCTGATCACCTCAAAGACTTGTGTCTGAAAGGTGATCTTTGCTTAGGATACAAGGCATCCCTGGACCATTTAAGTGCAACTTGGAACAATGGATGGGTAATTGGAAATTCACTTCAGGTCTGCCTCCTATCTCTGTGATGGACAGAAGCAGTCAGTAAATCACCAGATATAAAAGTCAAATTTGTGGGTCACATTTGGGTTGCATGGCTAGGCTTATTAGCCTTAGTCTGCACTTATGAACCTATATAGATCAAACACATAGACCCACATATGCTGAGGCCAAATCTCAAAGGCCTCCCAGATGCAAAAATTACAATAACTATCCTCAGCAACCTCAGAAACAGATTACCACAACAACACCCAGAAGACACATTCAGCCTCAATTCACAATGTCTCATCATCTAAGTCCATAAGGCAGACAACTTCAAATTCAATATTTTGGTCATAGGAGACTCTATTGAGAGACACACAGTTGTTCTGCTAAGCAGGCTGAGCAAAGAGAGGGGTACGATCAGTTGCCTATCAGAGGACAAAATCTGCCACATTATGCATGCACTTAGCTCACAGAACCAGACGTACCATAGTCCATGTGGGCATAAATGACTTGAGACATACCTCCCTGGACTATACAAAGACAGATGTGATGGAGGTCTCAGACTATGTGTCCTAGGATGGTATAAGCCTAACATTGAGCAGAATTCTGCCATCTGCAAGGATGATGCCACAGAATGAAGAGAAGTTAATATACTTTAATAATTGGCTTAAGGTTTTGGTGTCATTCAAAGAGGGGACAATATTTTTCAGCCTGAGGATATAGTTGCCAGGCCATGTTGCTTTGCACCTATCTCCTCTAGGCTTCTGAATATTGAATAATACTTTTCCATCCTCATAGTGTCTTTTTTAGGCATTGGCAACATGATAAACAATCTGATATAACTAAACCACTCTCTGATAATCTAAAGGTGATAATGCTCAATGGCAGGCATCTAAAAAAAAAAAAAAAAAAAAAAAACTCCATTCCCTGGTTAACTTGGTCGACAAAACTTTCTCCTTTAAAAAAAAAAAATGTTGGGACACCACCTATCTCTGGAACTTTTAGGAATTATTCCAAGGGAAACTTCACGCTTTTAAGTGACACTCTGACAAAATATCTAGTCCACCTAAACTCTGGGAACATAGCTGCCTATGTGGAGTCATTGTCAAAGTCACTGCACAATCATGTATACAGCTGCATAGAGGCAGTGGTACCTAACCAAAATCTGTACAGGACAAGCTCAAAAAATCAGCCCTGGTGGAATCTCAGCATAAATAGTTTGTATAACAAAAGAAAGAAAGTCATGTCCAAAAGTAGGAAGTGCAATGCCCAGGAAGGCATACTCCCTCACCAACTTGATAAGCAACTCAAGGAACTAATTAAGTCTACCAAAGCCAAATTTGACTTAAAACTATTCTTTCTGGCCAAGAATAATCACAGAGCATTCTACAGCTGTGTCCACAACCTCAAATGCAATACACAAGAATGAGCCAAACTAATTGTAAATGAAGTCATCTATACTGAGCAAAAAGATATAGCTAATCTGTTGAACAACAAGTTCATCTCCAATTTTACCCCACTTTCATCAGTAGAAACCTCTCAAGAAAAGCCCTAACCATAACTCTCCCAACTATTATGAGGGAACAGGTCTTAAAAGTTCTCTCCAAAGCCAAAACACTGCATCCATGGGACCTAATATTATCGCAGGCTGCCTACTGCATGACATATGACCTATCATGCCCACTAGAATCACTATTTATCCAGAGCATCCAAACATGGCTTCATGCTGAATGAATGAAGGGCTACAACTGTTATCCCTCTGCACAAAGGTAGGCCATCCACGCACTCAGGAAACTATAGACCCATTAGCCTGACTAGTCTCATATGTAAAGCCATGGAAAGAGTAATCATAAACATGATAGATGACAACATAGGTAATCTTCAGACTTTGAATCCAACTCACTTTGATATGTTAAAGGTAGGTCATGCCTACGCAACCTGGTGGACTTCTTCGAGAAACTAAAAAAGAAATGAACAAGGGCAAAATGGTACATACTGCCTACTTTAACCAGGCCAAGCCATTTGACAGAATATCTTATTCAGGCATTGTAGATAAGCTCATGATGTTAGGTAAAAACACTGTGTCACACACTGGATAGCCAGCTGGTTCACAGATAGGATGCAAGAATTCAGGATAGGGGAGTCTACCTCCACTTAATGGCTGGTCACTAAAGGGGTCCCAGAGGGCTCAGTACTAGGGCCACTTCTCTTCAACATCTACTTCTCTGAAGTCAAGGTTAATTTAAGAAGCCTTTGGCTGACTAAGTCCACAGACAGTTGTAAACTATGTGCAGTCAAAGAATGCCCCAATGACATAAATACCCTCCAGGAGGACCTGACACAGACTAATAACTGGTGCCAGAGTCACATTCTAAAAACTTAACACTAGGGGAGGTTGGCATAATGGTTAAAGTGTTTACTTTACAGACACAAGGTCCAGGGTTTGATTCTCACATGGGGTAATTGGCTAGGCTTAAAATGACCCACAAAGGCAGTTAGGCTATTACTAATCTATGAACCTATGAACAAAGAAGGGCATAATAGTCTCTTTCAGGATGTCAGCCATCCCTGCAAATTACTACATTGAGAATACAACACTAAGGATAGACGCAGTGGTCAGTGATTTGAGAAACCATGTAAACAGTGACTTGCTCTTTGACCACCATGTGTTGAATGTTATAAGGAAATCATTCTATGTTGTGCAACTTATAAGCAAGAGTATGGCATCCAGATCCAAAGATGTCATTGTTCCATTGTACTTAGCCCCCATTAGACCAATCAACATGTACCTGAGCAAGCGTATGCAGCAAATGGAACATCCACAGTGTTCCTAAGAAAAAGAATACATGGTGTAGTCAACATGTCCTATGTAGACTGCCTAAAAGCCTTTTCCTTATACCCAGTCTCCTACAGACTAAGAGGTGATCTACACCTGGCCTACAAAGCATCTTCTGATCCATCCTTAATGGAGCTGTTGCACATTCACAAATCAAACAGCATTAGACTCACTTGAACTAGAGACATCAACATAGCCTGCAACATAAATAAGATGTGTTGAAGGGACGAGTATGTGTCTCAGAGACTGCTCCTTTTCTGGAACAGACCATTCATGTGAAACACAGTTCTTCCTTACACTTATTTTACTTCAGCCTGGATCAGTGAATAGGGAATTGTAAATTTACCCCTGGCCTTGCACCTATGTACCTATTCAAAACAGAGAGAGCTTGTAAATGCTTGACCACCCACACCCGTTACATATACCCTAAACAAAACTTGTGGGATCCAAACTGTTCCATTACACTTGGGTAGCATGGATAGCCTTAAAAAAGCCCTTTAGGGTTGTTAGCCTAGTCATCACTATAAACACATAGTTTTGTTTTGAGAATTAAACTATCTTTTATTTGCTGAACTTTAGATTATTTTTTGTTGAGGGCTGTTGTGGTTGTACATTTTCTGTTGTAGCAACATATCTCCCTAAATCCCAACTCCATCCCGTCCATGTATGCATATGAGCAGTTGCACTGATATTTATTTGTCCTGCCACTCCCTGTGCTGCTAACCAGTCCCCCTGTACTAGCATGTAGGTTTTACAGGATTGGAGGAGACCTGAAAGCCACCACTGCTGCTCATTTGGATTTTTGATGTTGTTTTTGCCCTTGCACCTATTGCATGCTGGCATCATTCTTTTAAGGATTGGTCGCAGTGAGGTGTGGTTATTGGGATTGACCCTCTTTCAGCCTAGGGTCAGAAATGCATGCAATGCACATGCTACCCAATCCTGCTCCAGCTATTGTTCTTGGGTGTAGCCTCCACTAGAGACAGAAGTAGCGATATGCCCCACCCATGCACTAACCTCCAGCCCTCCCCTGGAAAAGATGAGCAGGTACACAGCTCATTAATCCTTTTCTAATGTCTGGCAGCTCCAATGGAATCCTGAACAACTACTTGATCTTGGGTCATCTGAGTCATAGTCATGATTCCCCACCAACCATGCCATGCCATTACCAGTATGACTCAGTCATAGTCCATGTGAGAGTAAATGATCTGAGATGTACCACCATAGACTATATGAAGTGAGACATCATAGAGCTTTTGGAATATGTGTCTCAGGCTGGTATGAGCCTAGCATTGAGCAGCGTTTTAACTTCTCCAAGGATGATGCCACAATACAAACAAAAGATGATTGACTTTAATAATTGGCTTAGTTTCTGGTGTCATTCTAAGGGGGTGCAATATTTGTCAGCATAGTAGGAGATGGTCAATAGACCCACGCTGCTTTGCCAGGGATAGTCTGCACCTCTCCCCTCTCGGCTTTCGAATATTAGCTAAAACATTGTGTTCCCCCATAGTGCCTTTTTTAGGCAATGCCAAACTGAAAGTACTTCCGACATAGCAAATCAAAACCAAGAAAATCTAAAGGTGTTACTGCTCAATGCTAGGAACCTAAACAAAAAACTCTGGAAGCTCTCTTTATCCTAGAGAATGCTGATGGCTGTGTGGTCTCAGATACATCATTTAAAACCAAGGACAGCACACCAACAGTGCAGGGTTATAATGCCTTCCACACGTTTAGACCAGCTACATCACAGGTAGGGGCCAAAGGTGGAGGTGTCTCTGTTTACATCAAAAATAAATTTACTGTAAGGCTGGTCAAACAGGACAATGCACTTGAGCTGCTCCATGTACAAATCACCATAGGTAAAATCCAATCCCACTTCCTTGCAAGGTCTAGTTCTCCCTCTATGGCCCAGGATACCCATACTGTGTATTTAAACTTATTAGAAACACTAACCATTCAATCCAATATCATATTTAAGGGTGACTTTACTCCACTATTAACTGGGAATCCTATATGACATCAAACGTACATGCACAGAGATTCCTGGATTTTGTAAACACAAACTCCCTGGACCAGATAGTCAATACACCAACCAGGGGTGCAACTATACTGGATCTGGTCCTCACTAATATGGGAGAGTGCTGCACACTTCAGTCGATAACACCCTGGTTGAGCAGATCCCTAACACCAAACAAACTCTAGTCACAACTGAGGCAGCTTGAAAGTTGACCTACACTTCCAAATTCTTAGTTAAAAAAAAAAAAAAACTTCAGCCTCTTCTATAGAATAAAAGACTACCTAACATACAGAACTGGAGAAACCTTAGCTAAAGCCTACCTCCTACCTACCCTACTGTATGCCTCTCCAATCTTTACTAACCTAAAAACATCCATTAAACAAACCTGGAACAATGTTACAGTAAAACAGCTTGTTTGCTGTAAATCGCCCCTTTAGAACTGATCACTGTTCAGTCTAGTTTAGTTGTTTAAGGGCAGAACGCCCACATTACCTCCATTATAGGCATCTACTACTAGTTCATATTCTGATTTACAACCCTGATAAGTATCTGGCACTAAAAGCCATGCGTCAACACTGCCATCCTACTAAAGCTCTTCACCCTAAAGACAGACTCCTCCTGTCTGTCACTAAAGCCCAGAATGCACTGTGAGTCTCCTTGTACTTTAACTCAGTAGCTACCCTCTGGAATGCCCTCCCACATGCTCTTAGGCTCCTTGTAAACCAACAGGCATTCAAAACGCATCTAAGAAAACACTTCTCAATATCCTTGCTCTGTAGCTGTACATCTGCAGGATAAATATAACATCTCTGCTTTCTTCCTGTTCTTCTGTTATACCTCTGTTCTGTTACCAACTGTCTCTCTATCTTCTCCTGTTCTTTTTGTACCTCTCTTAGCTTATTTACCACTTGTTTAATTTACATTTCATAATTAAGTCAGCCTTTTGCTTTCCACCCTTAGTAACAACTTGGTACTGTGTATTGTGACATCTGTCCTACTGCATAGTTGTTTAACTATATCTGCATAGAGTATAGATAGTATAAGAAGCTTTACTACTCCATGTATAGTTACTATCTTATCTGTTTTGATATTGTAAAATTAAAATTTATTATGCCTGACATTGTTGATATTATATAACTTAAAAGATTTTATTTGTACTCAATATACTGGAGCATTTCTCCCCCGGATGCCATTGAAAATGGGCCTTTGTGCCCAGTTGGACTTCCCCAGTCAGCAAATGGGAGGTTGGCGTAATGGTTAAGGTGTTTACCTTACAGACACAAGGTGCAGGGTTTGATTCTCGCATGGGGTAATTGGCTAGGCTTAAAATGGTCCACAAGGGCAGTTAGCCTAATAGTAATATATGAACCTATGAACACCCCTACCCTTCCCTGGTAAGGTCAGACCACAAAATGGTCTCCTTTGAAGTAAAAATAAAACCCAGACCCCAAGATAAACTGGGAATATTCAGGAACTATTCTAAGGCTAACCTCCTGCTATTAAGTGAGAATCTGGCACAATTTCAAGCCCTTTGCAGAACTGTTCACAGAAACCCTGTACAAGCATGTTAATAGCTGCATAGAAGCAGCTGTACCTACCAGGAAGAAATATAGAAATAACTCAAAAAGCAAGCCACCCTGGTGGAATCACAAAATCAATCGGATGTATAACAGGAGGAAGAAAATCAAGGCAAAAATTAGGATGTGCAACATCCAGCAGGATAAAAGCACTCTCATTACACTAAAGAAACAACTCAGAGGACAAATAAAGTCTGCCAAAGCCAAATTTTAGGTATGTTTGGCCTCCCAGGCCAAGGACAACCACAAAGCATTCTTTAGCTATGTCTGCAACCTCAAAGGCAATGCACAATTGTGTGCAGAGCTCATTGTAAATGAAGCCACTTATACTGAGCCAGAAGATATAGAAAATCTCCTGGCTAATAAATTCAGCTCCAACTTTACTCCTCTCTCTCCCTCAACCTTCCCTCAGGAAATATCATCAATATAGCTCCCCCTACTATCACTAGGGAACAGGTCCTTAATGCTCTCTCTAAGACCAAGAACACTGCATCAATTGGCCCAGACAGTATCCCAGGATACCTTCTAAATAGCATGAAACATGACCTATCAGGGCCTCTAGAATTACTATTTAACTGTAGCCTCCAAACAGGCTCCGTGCCTCATGAATGGAGAAGGGCAACAGCCATCCCTCTGCACAAAGGTGGGCCATCTACAGATCCTGGAAAATATAGATCCATAAGTGTCACTAGTCTTATATGTAAAGCCATGGAAAGAATTATCATGGAGATGATCAATAGAGATATAGTAAACCTCTTGACACTGGACCTAACCCAGTTTGGTTTCGTCAAGGCAAATCATGTCTACTCAACCTGGTAGACTTTTTGAGAAGGTCACCAAAGTAATGGATGAGGGCAAAATCATTCACACTGCCTACCTTGACCTGGCCAAGGCATTTGACACAATACCCCACTCAAGCATTGTTGACAAACTCAAGAATTTAGGTACAAACCCGTATGTTACCTGGTGAATAGTCAACTGGCTCACAGACAGGACCCAGGAAGTTAGAATTGGGGACTCCACCTCTACAAAGAGGCCAGTCAAAACTGGAGTCCCTCAGGGATCAGTCCTTGGACCACTCCTTTTTGGCATTTACTTCTCAGAAGTCAAGGCCAATGTCAGTGGTCTCTGGCTGACTAAATCTGCAGATGATTGCAAATTAGGAGCTGTCATTGAATCTCACACTGACACAAATGTTCTGCAGGAGGGGCTGACACAGACAAACAACTGATGTCAGAGTCATAGACTAAAACTAAATGCCAAGAAATGCATAATAGTATCGTTTGGGAAGTCATCCATCCCTGGTAGCTATCATATTGACAACACACCCCTTAGAGTTGACCCAGTAGTCAGGGACTTAGGGATACACATATTTTGTAATCCAGCCTTTGATCATCACGAGTCTACAGTGGTGAGGAAATCATTCTATGTAATGCAACATTTAAACAAAGGTATGGCATCTAAGTCCAAGGAAGTCATTTTTCCACTGTATTCAGCATTCATCAAACCTATCATTGAGTACAATGCCCCCTTTGGTATGTACCTAACCAGACATATCCAACAACTAGAACGTCCAAGGAGGTTCCCCACTAAAAGAATACAGGGCATAAGTAATATGTCCTATGCAGACTGCCTCAAGGCCCTATCCATGTAGTCTGTCTCCTACAGTCTTTTGAGGGGAGATCTATGTCTGGCATTCAGGGCATTGTCAGACCCCACTCTGATGGACCGCCTGCATATCCACAAAAAAAAAAAAGTAACAGAATTACCCATTCTAAAGACTTAAACTTTGCCTGTGATATAAATATGACCTGCTGGAGAGATAGGTATGTATCACAGAGACTATCCTCTCTATGGAAGCAGAGTTCCTCCCTAATCCATTTCAAGTGCAACTTGGACAATTGGATGGGAAACCAGAAATTCATCCCTGGTTTGGCACCTATGTCTCTGATACAAACAGGTAACTTGTAAATGGTTCATCTCCCAGCCCCATGCTTACACTTATCAAGGGTATCAGAACTTGTCAGAGATTTGGGATGCATGGCTAGGCTTAAAAAGGCCCTTGTGGTTGTTATCCTAGTAAACACCTATGAACCTATGAAGCAGATGAAACACTTCATTTAAGGCTATCATTCCACTGTTAAGGAATTTCACACATCTGAAAGATAAAGTTGACTAGGACAGTATTCCCCCATGAATCTTTGGTGATAGCATACACAATTACAGAAATTGTCTAAATCAACAAATAATATAACCTCTTGTAAGAATGATATAATGCCAACTCATCACACATATGCTCTGGGCACATACTGTTTTATCCATTCTCCACTTTGAATATAAATCACATACCTATTCCTTATAGAAACCAAATAAATGGAACTTTGCACCCTGGTACATTCTAACAGGCATGGGGGCCTATATGTAGCCCTTACCAATATTGGGTTATATCTTTGCTATGGTTTCACGTTATCTTGTATGATTTACTGGACAATATAATTGGATATTCAGTTATAAACCATGCTTAGCTTGTATTTAAGTACAATAATAATAAATGGTTATATATTTAAAGTTTCTGTGCCAGCTCAAAATTCTTTGTGATTTATTTTTCTATCTGGACACTTCAGATGCTTGAAAATATCACTTTTAGAAACAAAGGAATACTGGGTTAAGTTCTGAAGTTACACAAACAAAACATATGTATGTTTTTGCTGTAGACAATTTTGTTTTATAGACATACATTACTTATTCATTGCCAGATTGAATCCCTACCTATCTAAATCCACATCTTGAGAACTATTACCTGTTCATGCCACAGGAGATAACTGTGAGACAGAACACATTTGAAGGGACAACCTCATCATTGTGTATCAAAGCAAATGCTGGATAAAGGAGAGTGAAAAAGTTGTGGGAGCCCTCTTCATGTGTAAATGTTTTACTAAGAGGAAGTGTACACACCACAGCTGTTGGATATGGCAGACCTACCGAGCACTATAGTCACATACAATTACACTAGTCAGATTTCTCCTATGGTATGAGCAGATAATACACAGTTCACTAGGCTGTGAACTTATATAGGAAGGGGTTCAAATCTGGAGATGACTGAGTACAACTGTGAGACACAACCTGTTTGAAGGGATGACCTCATCACTGTTTGTCAGGGTAACTGTTGGCCTTAAAGGGAGTTAAATAGTTGTGGGAGCCTTCTCCCTGTGTAAATGCTTCTGCTAAGGGCAAGTTTATACACCAGATCTGTTGGATATACCAGTCCTATCGAGCACTACATTTAAACTCACACTAGTCAGTGCCAGATTTGAACCCCTACTTAGCTAAGTCCACAACATAGAGAGCACTGCATCAACTGCTGATGCCATAGGAAAAGTCTTAATGTAAGTGTGAGATGGAACAGCTTTGAAGGGATGACACCATCATTGCTGGAAAGCACATAAGGGGCAGGGAACTTGTTGTAGAATCCCATTACCCATGTAAATGTTTCTCTTGAGTGGAATTGTGCACACCACATCTGTTAGTTAAGAAAATTTTACCTATCACTACAGTCACACACATGCACGTGCTCACATCCATGCACACAAACACTAGCCCTACCTAGGTCCACAACTTAGGGAGCATTGCATCAACTGCCAAAGGCACAGGAGAAATTGTATTACAAGTGTCAGACAAAACACATGGTTGTATTGTATATTACATACATTGGAGTGAACGGGCATTGTGTTTTAACAGAAACTCAAACAACAATGTGTTGATCACAGATCACTACAAACTGATGCAGTAGCTCTAAGATCATTTCAAGTCATGGACATTGTTACACTGTGAATGATATCTATATGAGTCACATTAAGATGTAGTGACCATTTATATAGTGGATGATATTTACAGTTTTCAAACAGCAGAGTGTTGCCCTTACATTTTGAGCTGTTCATTGCAAGATCATTGTAAGACAATCTTGATGCAGGGTGTGAATCATTGTGTAGACTTTTTATGTGATCTGTGTACATCGTGCAAGATAACTACAAGCCATACATGCCAAACACAGATTACTGTCATTAGTAATACTTATGAAGTATATGTCCAGTGGTTCCACTTCAGGGGAACATATTTGGGAAAGTTATGTGTTTTACTGCAAACATCATTTAAATCATGCAGTACATACATGTGACTACAATGAAAACCTCATTTCCTGACTACAGTAAGCAAATAAACCACAGACAGTCAATACAAGCCACTCAGATTACTTCCTTTCTGTCAAATTCGCTTATTAAAGTGCACTGTTGTTAAGAACATTTGTACAACCGATGGCAAAATATTAGCACGTGTAATTATGTTTTGAGGTTTTTGAGTATAAAACATGAAATACCAGTGGTCAGGCACAGGCATATATACATTTCTGATTCTGAGTCATTTGTATATAATATGGCAGTGTATTCTGTGCCATTATTTAAACATCTGCTGGATCATTACAGTAAAGTATTCACAATATGGATAATGGGGCAGCCGCAGTGGTGCAGCGGTTAGCATTGCCACCTCACAGCAAGAGCTTCACCAGTTTGATTCTCGCCTGGGGTGCCTTTTGTGTGGAGTCTGCATGCCCTCCCTGTGGTCGCGTGGGTTTCCTTCGGGTGCTCCAGTTTCCTCCCACATCCCAAAGACATGCTGTAGGCAAATTGGACACTCTAAATTGGCCCTAGGTGTGAGTTTGTGTATGTGTGTGCCTTCTGTGGAAGGTTGGGTGCCGGGCTGGCAACTCAACACCGTAAAACTCCACTTTCAATCATGAGGGAGACAGGTGATCCACTGTGGTGAACTCTAACTGGGAAATTCATAATATTCTGTTACTCATACAATCTGTGTTGTTCTAGCAGATCACTGAGGACTAAGTCAGTACATGCAAACACGTATGTGTTTGTCACGTTCAATATCCTGCAGAAAATACATGCTAATGCTACATCTTTTATTATGGCAACTTCCTATGTGTATAAGAGAATTAATTGTAATCTGTCCCTATCTGTGAGCATTTGTCCACCCATTACTTTTGTCTTAGGATTTTGTGCACTTACAGTTGGAAAGGTCTGATTAGACATGGGATAATGGCACACTACATGAAGGGATAGGTGAGATACTGGTAGCAGAGTAATACAGGTATGCAATATTTCATAAGGGAAAATGTTATTTGAAAGAAAACTGTAAGTGATACTTGTCATGACACTGGAATTGAACCTCTGACAACCCACCAAAATATCCTCTACGACTGAGAATTACCTGATCACACCGCAAAGTAAGTCACAGTTCAGGCATTCACACCCACATCTTTAAATGGACAATGAAAACAGTATGAAGCAAGTATGATGTGTGCATCAGACTTCATGGCAGTAATGACAACTGATACTTTTCATGTAGTGTACATTAAGCACTGATGCCTGTGAACCATCTGAGAATAAGTGTCCCCTCAGGGTGCTATCAGTCTTGCTTTCTGTAGCACAGTGGAGCTAAGCACAGTTGCACGTCAGGAACCATATTAATGTAGCCAAAAGTAAAATCTTCAGTTTTTGTCCTAGGAAATGAACTCTCATTTACCTTTGCTTAGCACTGGTGCACAATACCAAGCATTGCAGAAATGCTGTGGACTGAAAGAGAAAGGTTTGTTTTATGTGTCATTTCTGGTCATATGTAAGGTGACTGAATCTATTTTCTGATTAGATTAAACATGTAAAAAGGGGTTGATAGCAGAGTGATGAAAATGGGGAGCAAGCAGAGGCTAAGATTGGGTGAGTTATCAAGTAATGTACCGGATGTTGGTGGGATAGCACCATAGCTATTCACTTCTTTACAAGCTAATTGTATATTTGTACAAATAATTTGAGAAATTTGGATTGTCACTGTATCAGGGGTAGGTGACAACAACTTAGTAATGTTTTGTGGACAATTGGACAAATCAGGTGTATCACACACATATTTAAATAAAGTTATGTATGAGGCACCTTTTTTTTTTGTGGGACACGTGCTTTTTTAATTTTTTTGTTTGAGAGAGAGAGAGAGGCATGTTGGGGAAGGTAGTTGGGATATGAGGGGTAGGTAGATAGGGTAGGTTATGAAGGAGAGGCAGGCACACAATGACATACAAGATATATAGGAATGGTGGACACCAAACCTGGGGATAGGTAAGGGATTTCTGAGGCACGTCTTCATCCAACATGGATACAATGAGAATCTGATCCTCACCCTCAGAATTATTATCACTATTTCTTGTCACAAACATCTAGGGCAGTACTGGACAAGGCATATATTTGGCCATCCAATGCATGACTTTTTCAATGCTACCAATGTGGGTACTTAGAACCCTCTCCATTATGCCTTCCACCAGCCCTATCAGCTTTTTATGTGTGACATAATTGCCACCTCCACTGGCACTACTCCTTGTGGGAACTAGTGCACCAGCCCCCAGGGCACAGTCACCTGAAACAGGTGGTTCAGTTAGTACAGGGTGTCTGTGTTGCCTTAGGTGACACCACTGCAGCCACCTGTAGAGAGATGCCAGTCCAAGCCACTGTTGCTGGATTAGCTTACAGTACTGGTTGTCATTTGTGTTGCAGCAGGAATTGTGATCCAAATGTCAATTAAAAAAAAAGAGAGAGAGAGAGAGAGAGAGAGATTGAGCAATAGGAGGGTGGAAGAGGCAACACAAAAAATCACATAAATGACATGTAATTGTAATTTTTTTGCATTCCATCACTATTGCCAAATGGAATCCTAGGGGAAGCCCATGGGAAGATCTCATTGAAGCCCGTGAGTTGCAATGGCAACTTAGATAGGATGTTACCCACAAGCCTGGCCTTAAAGATCACATCTCTATTGGGAGCATTTTAAAGTTAAAATCTTACATTGTTTAGTAGGGATTACTGCCACAGTGTTTCTAGTTTTCCAGTTTTTGTGTTTGTATGTACACTAATTGGAGATGGTAGACTATTGAGTAGGTTTATCATGTGACCTTTGAGGTGGGGTATTTAAACTAGTTTGTGTGTTGTGAATATTTGATTCTGAAGAAGTCTGTATTTGTTCAGGTGAAGGAGCTTAATTGTTTTAATGTTTTATAGTAAACGTTTGATTTCTACTTTGGTTTTGCCCTGGTTATTTACGGCCCTTGAGATGTTTGGTTTTCAGTTTTTTTAGTGTGTCTGGGGCAATACAGCTTCTTCATAGATTTATAGGATGATACTAGGCTATTGGCCTGGAGACCCTAATAAGCATAGCCAAGAATTTTGCCTATGTTCCCACAAAGTCAGCACCTGTTTCCCCTGTCCAGCAGGGACACAGGTGGGATCCTAGGGGTGTATTTTCTGTTTCCCATCCAGTCATCCAGGTCCTCTTAAAGAGGGCTATAGAAGTACTATGCCTGACATGGAGAGAGTCTATTCCATAGATGGGGGAGTCTTTGGGAGAGAAATCTATCCCACCGGCAAGTTCTATTAATGTCACAGACCAGGTTGAGGCCTAGTGTGTGGGTTGTGCAAGTGGAGTTTGATTTATGGATATGCAGCAACTCTATCAAGGCTGGGTCTGAGATGGCCTTGTATGCCAGGCACAGGTCACCTCTGAGCAGTCTGTATGAGACTGAGTAGACGGACAGGGCTTTTAGCCTATCAGTATAGGGCAGGTGTTTGAGCTCCTAGATTTTTCTGGTCAGGAACCTCTGTGGTCTCCCCAACTGATGCATGTGCTTGGCAAGGTACATGCTGAAGGCGGCATTGTACTCAATAATGGGTCTGATAAGGGAGGAGTACAGGAATGTTATGACCTCCTTGTTCCTGGATGAAATACCCTTACTTATGAGGT
This sequence comes from Protopterus annectens, assembly GCF_019279795.1. Lineage (NCBI taxonomy): Eukaryota > Metazoa > Chordata > Ceratodontiformes > Protopteridae > Protopterus > Protopterus annectens. Next base: position 1,039,534,235 of record NC_056733.1, read on the forward strand.
GGGCCATGTAGAAAGCCTTCTGTACAATGGAGGCAATGTGGTGGTCAAAAGTCTGGTTGCTATCAACCTTGGTGCCCAATTCCCTCATGACTGATTGCATGCTTAGTATGTTGTTATTAATGTGATAATTAGTTGCGACTCCATTTTCCCCAGTGGAGATAATGATGCATTTCCTGGCATTCGGTTTGAGGCCATGCTTCTGGCACCAGTCATTTGTTTGGGTAAGGCCCTCTTGGAGGATGTTCACATTACTAGGGGAGATGAAAACAGCACCCAACTTGCAGTCATCTGAAAACTTGGTCAGCCACAGACCACTGGTTTTGGCTTGCATCTCAGAAAAGTTTATCCCAAACAGTAGAGGCCCCAAGACCGATCCTTGGGTACACCACTCGTTACAGGTCTACTACTAGAGGTGGCTTCCTCTATTTTGACTGAGTGGGTCCAGTGAACCAATTAGCTACCCATCTGGTAACATGCAGGTTGATGCCGAGCTGGGAGAGTTTATCTGTTATACCTGAGTGAGGAATAGTCTTGAAGGCTTTGACTAGTTCAAGGTAGGCAGTGTGTGCTGTATTCCCCTCGTCCATGGCTTTGGTGACTGTTTCAAAGAAGTCAACCAAGTTTAACAGGCATGATCTCCCTTTGACACAACCAAACTGTTTGGGGTCAACCTTTGGAGGTTGCCAATATCCTTGTTTAAAAGGTCCATGATAATGTGTTCCATGGCCTTGCACATCAGGCTAGTTAGGCTGATGGGCCTATAATTGCCTGGGTCAGTCGACGCTCCACCTTTGTGTAGAGGGATCACATTGGCTGTCCTCCATTTGACTGGGATGAAGCCGCTACTCAGGCTTTGGTTGAATAGCGTGCCTAATGGAACTGACAGCTCATGCCTGAGCTCATGTAGGATACAGCCAGGGATGTTGTTGAGTCCCATGGAGACTGTATTTTTTGCCTTTGAGAGGGCATTAAACACCTGCTCCCTGGTGATGAAGGGAGGGGGGGCAGGTGCTGGGGATGCCCTGGTTTACTGATAGGGAACAGGGGGTGAAGTTTTCACTGGGCTATATCTACGGTGTTTGTGTATATGGTGCTATTGATCACCAGTTCTGAGCAGATTTGGGTGTTACCTTTGAGACTGCAGACATATGTGAAGAAGGTCTAGTGATTGTCCTTAGTGGATGTGGTCAATCTGGACTCAAAGTTAGCCTTAGAGGATTCCACCAATGACCTTATTTGCTTGTTCAGACAAAGGAAAGATTACTTCCAACTAGGCACCTGCTCCTTCTTGGCCCTGGACAGCAATTATTTCTTTTATTATAGAGTTTGTTTACTGCTGCTGTCCACCAGACAAGTTTACTCTTCCTTGAGGAAGATGATTTGGTGCTGTCAGATATTAATGAGTCCATACAGTTATGTAGGTGCTCATATAGTTTTTTGGTGTAGGTTTGGACATTAGTTCTAGTTCCTACTGAAGGGATAGTGGCTGAGAAGTTGCTTATACCTGCTCTCAGGAAATTGTAGTCAGATTTGGAAAAGTTTTTTTGTTTGACTCTGATGGGGGGGGGGGGGTCAGGGGACATGGTGACTTTGAAGGTGATCACTTTATGATCAGATCTTAACCAAGGAGGATGACACTGTAGGGGTGCTACAGTGGCTACTCATGTTGGTTAACACCAGGTCCAGGATATTTTCACCTCTTGTAGGGGTGTCAACCAGCTGATCCAATGCATTGGCATTGATAAAGTCAAGGAATCTCTGGATGTTCACGCCTGGGCTAGAATAGGTCTTCCACTCTATGGTTGGGTAGTTAAAGTCATCCAGGATCAGGGTAGAGGGTTGACTCTTGATGAATTCAAGTAAGTCCAGATAGGCGGAGTGGGTGTATTGCGTCATGGTAGGGGGTCTGTAGCTAGCTATGTTTTGAATAGGTCTTTTGTCAACAGTCAACTGCACTTGGAGTGTCTCCTGTGTGTCATACCATTTGACCAGCCTGGAGGTGTGTATGTCTTTGACAAATATTAAAACTCCACCTCCTTTGGCTTTGTAGCCCTCTGTTTGGGGTCTGAAGGTATGGTAGGATGAGTAACCTGGTAAGGCTGGGGAGCTCTCTGCAGCATTCAACCAAGTTTCAGTGACTGCACAAATGTCAGCATCCTCCAGGGCAAGGAATGCTTACAATGAGTGCAGTTTCATGCTAAGACTGCTAGCGTTTAGCAGCATGACCTTTAAATTTTGTTTAGAAGAATTTTTCATGTTGGTAATTTTGTGCTCATGACTTTGCCTAAAAAAGGCACTATGAGGGAGGCAAGAGCCTTTGCCAGAAGCCTGAAGCCCAGGGGAGACAGATGAAGGCAATGTCTGGCAAAGCATTGTGGTCTGTCAATCATGTCCTCCCAGGTTATCAGGTACTGGATCCCCTTGGAATGACACCAGAAACTAAGCCAGTTGTTAAAGTCAATCATTTTCTGTTTGTATTGAGGCATCATTCTGGGTGATGATAGGATGCTGCTTAAGGCTAGGGACATATGTACCTGCCTGGGACACATTCAGTGAGCTCATTCACGTCTCTCTTCATATAGTCTGGAGAGGTACGTCTCAAGTCATTCACACCAACATGGACTATGACAAAGTCATAACAGTACCTGTTTTTAACAGACTTGAGTGCACGTGTGATATGGCGGATTCTAGCATCTGACAAGCAACTTACTGTGACTTTCCCCTTGTCTATCCTGGTGAGGGGCACATCTGTGTGTCTCACGATAGAGTCTCCTATGACTAGTATGTTGGGTTTGTGGCTGGGCCTTAGAGGCTGAGACACAGGCGTGTGTACTATGTGTGATGCTTGGTGCTGTGGGTTGTGATGTGCTTGTGTGTGTTTGCTTCAGATGTCTCTTTTGTTTAGGTATGTTTTTGTTGAGAACCTCCACATATGTAGGAGTGTGTTGTACAGGTGTGAGTGGTGTTAGAGGTGTGGTGTTTGTAGTGTTTGTGCAGACAGCCTTCTCAGTGCCAGATGTACTGGCTTGTGACTGAGACAGCAAGGATTCTAGGTTCTTAATGTAATTGCATCTCTCATATATTGTGTTCCTAGGTGGTAGTAGTAGAGGGTTGTCCATGTACATAAAGCAGTTGCTACACTGTCTCAGCATGCCCATATGAACCAGGCTAGCAGGAGAAACCATGGGAAATTGTCCGTTCATGGTTGTCAGAATCTGTTGAAGAGAGGTCAGGGATAGTAGAGTGGGTACTATCTGAGGAGAGTAGTTTACTATCAAAATATTAAAATTCATTTGGTCTAAAGTTCATATGATCGACCCATATGGTCGACACATGAATATTAAGTAGTTCATTTGGTCGACAGGAAGTGCATGCAAATTACCTAACGACATTATGTTGTAAACATGGCAAGGATTTTCCCTTGTCTGCACTGCTGTGCAATCTCGGAGTTGTAATATATAAGTAGCAGGGGGTGTGGGGGGTGCATTTGCAGGTGTTTCTCGACCATTTAAATTTAGACATTTTTTTTCGGTATTTTGAACATTTGATGTAATGACTTTCGATGTTATGAATGTCGACCATGTGAATTTCAACATTTTGATAGTAAACTGAAGAGAGTACCTATAGTGTGAGTAGGGCTGGATAAAATTAATACAGTTGCTGTAAGCAAGGGCCTCATTTACACAGGAGTGCTGGTAAGGGAAAAAATGCAGCTTACACCTTGCAAAGCGTTAAAATAGCACAGCAGTGGTGCACAATGTGTAAACAAGTATAAACCCATGCAAACACAGGGTTTAAATACCACAAAAACTAAAGTAAAATAGAAACACTGAACTGACCAATCAACACTTGTCCCTGAGCTCTTAGCTAAACACCCTGTGCCAGACTAGTCCCAACTAGTTCACTTACTCTCACTAAGTGCAGGCAGGCCCCAGTCAACACAAGATGGCATAGCAAGAAACACAGGAATCACACAAACAGATTTGGATACAGCAAAACCTGTAACTAGACTATGCTAAAGATATTTAAACTCTGTTTAGGTTGATTTAACACAGGAAAACAGATACACAATTAAAAATAAACAGCAGTAAACAAGAACAAACTGATTTAAACAGATTAACCAGTTAACCAAAAAAGCTCAAAACTGAGCCCTATTCAAGGAACCTTCAAATCAGATGAGTTCTAATTGCACACTCCTGCCACTAGGGTACAGGGGAACCCACTCCAAAAAGATGGCCTGGATTAGTGCTCAAGTTATACAAACAGAGTTAGATTCAGCAGTTCTGAATCTAGTCTAAGCTACAGAAAACAGTGTGCACCAATTTAAAAAAAATTCTGTTTGTTTTTCATTCAGAAGCTGCTGGAAGTACTCCTTCCATCTGCTGTTGATATCCTGTGGAGTGGTGAGCAGGTTGCTGCTGACATCCCTTATGAAGGGTGTCTGACTATCTTCTTTATCTTTCTGTCTTTGCCTTGTAACCTGATAGAGTTTCTTCGTGTCATCTACTGAGTCACTTTCTAGAAGCTGGCAGAATGGCCATGATGCCTTGTTTTTTGCTATTGCAACTCCTTTCTTAGCCTCTTAGTTAGCCAAACAGTACTCCTTCTTAGCCTGGTATGTTTTTTCTATATCCAACTTTTTCCTGCACTCCTTCTTTCTTTTGATGACTTCCTGGACTTCTGCAGTCTTCCACCATCTTTCCTTATGCACCTTATTTCCATACCTGGCTCGGCCACACATCTGTTCTATAGTCCTCACACGTGCTGTTTTTAGGTGCTGCCATTCTTTTTCAGCTCCACCTGTTTCCTCTTCTTTCTGGGATGCTAAAGCCCTGATTATTTCCTTGAACTCTTGAGCTTTCTCTCCAGCCAACTTCCTGGTTTCAATCCAAGTATCTGTTGACCTTCGACCCTACTCTAACTACTGCTTTCAGATGATTGTGGCAACCAGTGGTTTATGCTGTGAGCTGACTGTTTCACTCGGGATGGCTTTGCAATCTCTGATTCTACCTCACTGCCCTTTCCTTACTAGGAGGATGTTTATCTGAGTCGCATGTTGGCCACTCTTGTATGTGATGTTGTGACTGTCTTTCTTGATGAACTGTGTGCTGGCCACCATCAAGCAATTTGCCAGAGAGAAGTCTAGAATGGTTTCTCCTTCTTTATTCCTGTTGCCCCACCCATGTGGACCCAAGCAATCCTCATAACCTGTTCTGTCCGTCCCAATATGTGCATTCAGATGCCTTATTATCAACATTTCATGTTGCCTTGCTTTATTTAGTTGGTCCTGCAGTAGCTGCCTGAATGCACTCTTTTTCTCACTATCATAACCCTGCTGTGGAGCCCAGGATGAGATTATGGATACTGACCTATCCTTACATTACAGTTCAATTGCCATGTGTCCATCGCTAATTCTGATAACATCCCTGACTATCTTCTGAAGCCTCTCCCTCACCAATATTCCCACACCATTTATAGTGTAACTTCCCCCCGAGTTGCAGACTTTGGATCCCAAGCTAGTTGTCTTTGCTTCACAGTCCTTCCATCTTGTCTCCTGATGCCCAGTCTCATCCTTGCCATCATGTCTTCCACTTCCATGCTGATAAGTGCTGAATACCAGGGGACAATAATTAAGTTATTATTTTAATTGTTGATTTTCTTACTAAAAAGCTAACTGTAATATTTCCCTGTATTAATAATTCATCTGATGCTTTCTATAAAAGTTTTCCATCCCTGATATATAATTGACCAATCTTCAAATATTATACTTAAAATTATTGTTTATTTATATTTATTCTTAAAACACTATTTTTTTCTGTATTCATTTCCAACCAACCTTCCTTAAAGCTGATTTTAAAAGTTTCACTAGTCCTTTAAATTCCTGTCTCATCATGCAAATTAAATCAGCTCTGTCAGAGAAACACAGTGGTATAGTCACATCATACCCTGAAATCTATTTTTTTTTTTGTGGAACTGCTTTTTATTTTCCTTATGGCCACACTAATTAGTAACTCTGGTAGCAATAGGCTCAAGGCACACGCTTGACTTGCTCCATAAATCATATGAACTCCCCTCCATAAACCCACTAAATATTATTCCATCCTCTTCTGGGGCCCCTCTTGGGCCTGGCAACTTTCAAAACAGCTTTAATTTCCTCCTTTGTAGTATCTCCATCTGTTATTTCTTTCATTTCTTTAGGTATATTTTAACAGAGCACTATATTTCATAATTTGCTTTTTATACCATATATCTGTTTCAAATATGGCATAATCTTTTCAATTTTTTTTTTTTGGTTTCACATTCCCAAATAATTTCCACACTGCACACACCCTCTCTTTCCCCTCCACCTCTGAAGTATCCCCAGATTCAGCTTGTGAAGTATATGCAGTTGACAGAGCAATATAACTTTCACCCACCCACTTCCTAAATGTATTATTCTGTTTGAACCTTGCTCTATAACTGTATCAACAATCCATGGAAATGTAGACACACTGTAAAAGAGATGAGATGCATGAAACTCCTCTGTCCCTCGAGAATACCAAAATAAAACTCCAAGTCGCCAAAATGTAAAACGAACAGTAGTTTGCAGGTGTTTCTCGACCATTTAAATTTACACATCTTTTTTTGGTATTTTGAACATTCGATGTAATGACTTTTCGACATTATGAACGTAAATAGTAGATGTTACTTATTTGGTGAGCCAGCATGTTGTTAAATTTAATGAATGTAAATGATGGAATTTTAATGTCACATCATGCAATGAATGCAATAAATCAGAATAAAAATAAAAGTGAAAATAAACCATCAATAACCCCTGGGTACTTTACTCATCTGATGCTACTTTGTTTGTGTCTTTCAGCTTTTCCCAGTTAGGGGTCGCCACAGCGGAACTCTGGTCCGCTAATGATTGGCAGTTGATTTTTATGCACCGGCTTGCCAGGTCTGACGCACAACCTTCAGCAAAGGTACGCCCATTCACGCTACTACCGACTACAAAACAACGGCTACCGAAAGCTACTGTACAATCAAATAAAAAAACTTCCTATTTGTTATTGTATGTATATTTATAATTAAAACTATTATCTATATTTTACTTGTGTATGTCTGCCATAATGAAAATCAATAGGTACAATAGATACTGTCTAGTTAAACTCTTAAGTTTCAATATACATGATATAGATAATCTGTCATTGATGCCTGGATAATGGCACGCATCCAGTCTAAGCTGCCAATGTATATTGAAACTTAAGAGTTTTTTATTTGATTGTACAGTAGCTTTCGGTAGCAGTTGTTTTGTAGTCGGTAGTAGCATCAGATGAGTAAAGTACCCAGGGGTTATTGATGGTTTATTTTCACTTTTATTTTCATTCTGATTTATTGCATTCATTGCATGATGTGACATTAAAATTCCATCATTTACATTCATTAAATTTAACAACACGCTGGCTCACCAAATAAGTAACATCTACTATTTTTATATGTTTTTAATCAATCGGGTTCTTTTTCTGATTAATATAATGTTTTTGAGGAGTTTTTATATGTATTCAATGATATTTTGTATAGATAAGATGTGCGGGTATTTAAAGGGTAGTGATCGAGTGACGTTGTTTCCGCTTTTATTTCTCTTAAGAGTTTTCTGAGGAAGTTGGTGTATTGTAACCGATGAAAAGCTTGGGAGAAGCTTAAACCTAATAAATTTTGTTCGTTTTACATTTTGGCGACTTGGAGTTTTATTTTGGTGTTCTCGAGGGACGGAGGAGTTTCGTGCAGCTCATCTCTTTTACTATAACTGTATTAGTTTCTTCTTCTTGAGCATCTCTTTCATATAATTTAGTATTATCATTCTCAGAAATGTCAGTTTCATGCAAAAAAGATGTGCTGTGCTATCATTTACATAATGTTCCCTTTTTCCATTCTTTCCATTTGTCTTCTATAAAAATGCTGTCTTCTTGATACTGATCCCCTCTACTCATCACTCATTAGACCCATTATAGAGTACAACGCCCCTTTTGGTATGTACCTCACAAGACATCTACAACAACTGGAAAGGCCGCAAAAATACCTCACAAAGAGGATTACTGGCCTCAAACAGATGCCTTACGCAGACCGTCTCAAAAAACTCCAGCTTTACTCCGTCGCATATCGCCTACTCAGAGGCGATCTCTGCCTAAAATACAAAGCTATGTCAAACCCAGAGCTGTTGGACATGCTCCACTTAAAGAAATCCCAATCCCTCCGAGCTACACGCTCTAGGGACCTAAACCTTGTCACCAAAATAAACAGAACATGCTGGAGGGATTCCTGTCCCAGAGACTTCCCATACTCTGGAACAGACTACCTATCTATGTCAAACAGAGCTCCTCATTAGTACTCTTCAGGAAAAATCTTGATGATTGGATGGGTAATAAGAAATTCACCCCGAGGATCACTTCTGTGGTTCTGCTTGACAGGGGCACAGGAAAATCATTTTCTTGGGTGGCGAAAGCCAGGGTACATTTTTGGCTAGGCTTGTATAGCCCTAGGGCCAATAGCCTAGTACCTACCTATGAACCTATGATAATCTCTTCTTGTTCCAGAAATGAGTAATCTAAGAAAAAATGTCTCATTTTTAGAGGCTATGCACAAGTATTTTGTATACTTCTTTTCCTCACTTATATCCTACTATCTATTAATGCAGTCTCTAATCAGGTGTCCTTTCTCACCACAAAAAAGCTGGGCTGATCTCTGCAGAAAACTGATCCTTTTCCACATGAACCATCAATATGTTGTGTAACATATATATACTGTCTAAGGAACAACCCAGGATATAAAACCAACTCTATCGACTTGGACTCTTTTATTAGTTAAGCGCTTTTATTCTCCACATGAGAACTTCTTCAGAACAAAGTAAAAATCACTACACCAGTTTAAAAAGGTAATGAAGCTAATAACATGATGGTTAACATAATTTGCATCAATAAAACAATGTGAATAAAACAAAGCATCCAAAAAATGAACACCGCATATAAATAAAAATTGTAAGCGCAAGTATAAATATATATAATCTATGACCACAAAGAATTGTTTAAAATGCATCATAATATTTCAACCTCAAAAGAGAAATAGAACATGACTCATTTAAACCTGGACTACTCATAGCATCAAGAATTAACTGCCATCTTAATTCAGCCTTATCAAGATGACCATCAATAATATTACCTTGGACATCACCCTTAACCTGTTCCAGTACTAAAAAATCAAAATAATGATCTGGATGTAATTCAGTGTGTTTATAAAGAGCATTAGTCCTTTTCTTATTTCTGATGTCCGTTCAATGTTCGTAAATCCATCTTCTAAAAATCTGAGACATTTTGCCCACATAAAAAACTGGGCATAAAGCACACTGGGATAAATAGACCACATTACTGGAATAGCAAGAGAAACAACCATTGATAATATATTATCTGTTCCGAATATTAAAACAACTAGTAGCATTAATCAAATGGCACTGTAAACATGACCCACATTTACATGTACCAGTGTGGGATGATAAGGGTGATTGCCCATTAATATTATATTTCCTTTCAAAAAACTACTTAAAAGATTTATTTTCTTGTAATTGATGAAAGGTTAAGGACCTAACTTATTATCCAGCTCACCATCACACAAAGTTATTGACCAATTTTTATGTACACAACCCACAATAGAAGTGGTGTCTAAAGAAAAGGTAGTAAAGTATTTGTAAGAACCTGAATTGACAATACTTTGTCCACAATTCGAAGAACCCAATATAGGACAATAAACACCCTTCACCCTCTTACTCACAACTTCCTGCCATATATTAATCAAAAATTCCCCAGGATTTTCTGAAACATATCCAACACTACATCTCATTCTGAATGGAAGGTATCCAGACTTGACATCATCCTAGCCAAACGAACAAGTTATCCTTTGACAATTGTTCTCTTTTGAAACTCAGGGTGTCAACTAGAAAAATGTAAATATGAGTTCAAGAAGGTGGGCTTATGATAAATATTAGAAACAAAAGTTTGATTAACCAAATCTTTACTGATTGTAATATGGAGATATGATATAGAATTAATATTGTAACAATAAGAACATTTCAAAAACTGAACAGTACTGTTAATATAATCCAGAAATGACAACAACCTGTCCAGGGTATCAATTCACAAAATAAATATGTCATCCAAATATCTGTTGTAAAGCACCCATGAACTAGCGGAACTGTTGTTGAAAACAAAAATCTCCCACTGTGACATAATGTAATTAGCAAACCTGGGGTACAAGCTGCCCTCATTGCAACACCAGTGGACTGTCTAAATATCTATCCTTCAAAAAAATAATAAAATTGTTGGAAAGAACAGTTGCCATCAAAGAAGCAACAGCACTGACCTTGGTGTTGTTAAAGCCAGGAGCAAACAATTGTTGCTCATACCAACTGAAGCCCATGTCATGGGGGATGACAGAAAATAAGTTGTGGACACCAATGGTGACAAATATAGCTTCACTGACAATCTAATACTACTCTAATACTAATCAGTCTATCTATCTATCTATTTAGTTTCCCTAAAAACTGCCAAGAATATTTACTAATATGTTTTAGTTTTTCCAATCCTGTTTTGGTATTATAATCAATCCATTTAGAAACTGTCCTTTGTTTCTTTGTTACAAAAGTTTTAGTTACAGTTTTACTACCCATGTGCAACCCAGCTAAAGCTGCCTAGTAGCCCCCCTACTGAAAGTCAGATATTGGGATTCTTTAAAGACTAAACCTCCTTCTTTTCTTTTCTAGTGTTAATTCTACTATCCTCACACTACCCACTACAGTGTAATTAGTGTTATATTCTCCTCCCTCCGCTCTCATCTGCTAAACAAAAGGCAAACCATCTAAAACTCCCACTTAGAGTTTGTCTCCTCTAAACACAGTTTCTACCTTTTCTTTGCTACCCAGTGTTACTCGGATCTTTATACCCTCTCAAAAGTCTAACAAACTGCACCTTTTTGTTCTCTGTTCCTTACCTCTAGGTGATTGTTTATCTTTTTCCTTTGTACAGCCACAGAAGATGGGCACAACCCACTCTGTTCACCCTCTGCTTCGCTCTGGGCTCACTCCACTCCCCTACCCTATCCCCATTCCCACCCACCCCCACTTCCTCTAGGTTTATACATCCTGTAGCTCCATCCTCTAGATTCCTGACCAGTTACTCCTCCCTGCATTTTTACTATCCCCTCCCCCTCCCCTACCCCCACCTGTCCAACTTCTCAACTCCACTCATCACCTATTCTTAATATTTCAATACAAGCACACATTTCCCCTCACAATCTAATAATGTACCGTATATCACACCTTTCATCAATCTTACTCATCCTTACTTCTTTCCAACTAGTATTATCCTAGCCACCTCCACTCACTTTAGAATAGATATTTCACCCCCACAGTCCACAACACTAACCACTCTCTCACATGTCAGCCTATGTAGTTACTTACTTCAGCATATTTCCATCCCTATTAGTAAGCAACACCCTATGCTTAGCCAAACCAAACTCCACCCCCACCAACACTAAACTTAAATTAACACTACATTACCCACAATTACCAACACTAAAAAATGACCAGCCACACACTCTACTTCATGTTCTCATAGTACTGCCGCAATGTGGAGATGTACACACCAACCCTGGACCTAATAACTTACCCAAAACTACCCATAAAGCCCATGAGTTATACTTTGTAAATATCAATGCTTGAAGCCTCTGCAACAAGTTTACATAATTCCAGACCTGGCTTAGTTACCACTTTCTTGACATAATAGTAATAACTGAAACTTGGCAGAAAGCACATATACTAGACTCTGAAATCCTTCCACCTGGCTACAACATTATTTGTAAAGATAATGTCCAGAAAAAAGAGGGGCTGTAGTTCTAATATATAGAGACTCCTTAACAATAAATATACATCCAAATCTAGTCCCCACTTTTGGTTGTCTGGAAATCTTAATGGCATCCCTCCATATAAACCCTAACAAACAACTATGTATTGTCACCATTTATATTCCCCCCGGTCGTAACATCCCCCATTTAGATGACTTCCTAGGATGGATTAACCACACTATCCCCCAAGAAACTATCATTTTAGGAGATACTAACATCTACTGGCATAACCTAACCTCCAAGGTTCCTAACACCAACATTAATCTCTACAGTTTCACTCAACTTATCACAGAGCCTACATGGCCATTAAACACTTGAGCAGAAGCTATATTAGATTGGATTCTAGTATCTCACCCTCACTACTGCACCAATACCAGTGCCCTCCCTAACACCCTAAGTGACCACACACCTGATTATACCCACAGAACCCATTTACACATCCCCAAACCTCACACATACAAATCAATCAGGAATGTTGCCCACTTTAACCAAGAAATGTTTATAACTACCCTTCAAACTCACAACTGGCCCACGTTAAAATCACTCCCCTTAGATGAGGCTGTACAATATTTTAGCAACATCATAGCCTAGCACCTCTTTGTACTAAATGCTCAAAACCAAACCATGCCCCCAGTTGAAAAAGCATACCAAACAAACCCTCTTGTCCAGAGACAAAGCTTGGAAAACTTGGAAAAAATGCAGAACCATAGAAAATTAACTAAACTATAATAAGCTTAGACATGCTGCAAAGAAACCTATCATAACTGATAAGAAACCCTACTTCTCCTCTAAACTCTCCTCCCAAAATACTAACCCCAAAAAATTCTGGAAATCACTATCCTCCCTTCTGAATCCTGGTAACATCCAACATCCATCACCCGCTCCTGATAAAAACCCTCTTCAGATAGCCCGAATATTCAATAACCATTTTATTGACACCATCCAAAATCTAATCAAGGACTCACCCTCAAAAACAAATCCCATCTCTGTCATTACATCTATAGACCCCCTATTCCCCACAAATAATTCTCTAGTTAATTCACCTTTCTCATTCCAACCCATGCCTATATCCCTAGTTCAAACATTTCTAACCAAATTAAAACCCTGCTCACTCTTGGCCAATAACTTACAACCAGAATACTTACAACTAGCAGTTAAGGTTATAGCCTACCTGGTCAGTATTCTTATCACTCGCTCTGTTACTGAATCATATGTCCCCCTTCTATGGAAAAAAAAATCCATTATTACCCCACTTCATAAAGTAGGTAATGCCCACAATCTCTCAAACTACCAGCCCATCCCCATCCTCTCTCCACTGTCAAAAATCCTAGAAAAATGTATTCAAACCCAACTACTCAATCACCTCATCAATAATCACTTCCTATCTCCCACTCAACATGACCTCCGCCCAGGCCATAGTACAACCTCAGCTTTACTCTCCTTTACTGACATAGTGAATAAAGCTCTTGATGCTGGCTTATCCACTTCTGTACTCCTGCTAGACCTTTCAAAAGCTTTCAACACAGTATCTCACCCTTAGCTTTTACAACACCTAGAGAAACTTGGTTGCTCTTGAACTATAATAACCTGGTTTTCCTCCTACCTAAACAACAGACAGCTATCATTTAGATGGCAAAACCAACAATCTGATTTCCTAGTAAAAAACACGTGTCCCACAAGGATCCATTTTAGGACCAATACTTTTCAATATCTTCATTAATGATCTAAATAATGCCTCCCATCACAGTATACTAATTCAATATGCAGATGATTCAACTATCATCTCATCCTCCAATAATTTCTCCAACCTCCAGAAAATCACCTAAAATGCCTTCTCCTTTATAGAATCCTGGCTGAGTGACTCACAATTAATGCTTGACCCCCAAAAAACTAAACTATTATTATCATCAAAACCTCCAACTTCAGAATTCAAAATTCTCTCCAATAACAAAACTGAAATCAAACAGGTATAATTTGCAAAACTTCTAGGAATTGCTATTGACAATAAACTCTTCTTTGAACAACATATACTCAATGCAGTTAAGAAAACCCACTTCAAACTGGGCAAATTATACTGACACAAACTCTACCTTGATAAACAACCTAGCAAATACTTTGCTTCTTCCATCACTTATGTATGGGAGCCCCATTTCACCACCCTCCATACATCCCTCAGTAGTAAGCTACAACAATGCTACTATAAGATAGCAAAATTTGCATCTAGGTTGCCTAAGCGCTCACACCACTGTACCATTCTCTCAAACCTGTCCTGGCTAGAATTTCACCATTATCTCCAGTTTACTCAACTAACTATGGCCCATAAATTAATTTTCCAACCTAACATCTGCCCCACTTTTCAATCCATCTTCCACACATATACCCCATACTCAGTTCCTCCGGTCTTCAGAGAGAACCCTTCTAAGCATAGCCAAACTCAACAAGAGAGCAGTACAATGCCTATACTCATACAACATAGTCAAACTATGGAATACCCTCCCCTCTACCATTACCCAATTAGACTCCTTGAAGCCCTTTAAAGCTGCACTAAAAACCTACTTTTTACAAAATCCAAGCTGTACCTGTGATATACAATGTAAGCCCCCTTAATCCTACAACCTATTAAACAAGAATCCTGCCTTCTAAAACCTCTGATTTTAATCTATCTGACTGGATATACCTTATCATTTAGTCCTTCACTATGTGCCTAATTTCTGTGATATAGTTTACCAGTGATTTGGTGCTTGTATATTAATCTGTATAACATTTGTTTGCAATTATGTAGTTTCTGTGTTATTATTTTGTTTTTAAACAGTGGAGCCTTTCTCCCCAGATCTGTAATCAAACTGTATAATTTTTGCTTTTTTGTTGTTTAACTGTGGAGCTTTTCTCCCCGAGCCTCCAATGAAAATGGGTCTTTGCCCAGTGGACTTTCCTGGTCAACAAATGCCAATAAATAAATAAATAAATGCAATATAATAAGTCTTTGATCTAGAGCCATCAATAATAATAATAATAATAATAATAATAACAAATGGTGGGTTAGTAATGCTCTTGCGTATCTTGGGAATACCAAAGATACTAGCAAGAGCGAGTTTATCATTATACATGTAACAACAATCTTTTTCATTAATTTCTCCCTGAAAGAACATATCCTGCAAGAATAAATCAATTTTATGATAAGCAATATTAACCTCATTACGTGAGACCTCCTGATACATATCATCCATTAAAAGTGCATTGATATGACTCATATAATCACTATTGTCCATGCTCGCTATACCACCCCCTTGTCAGGCAAAATAATACGTATTTTTCTGTCATTAGCTAAATTCTTGAAATCCTCGATCTCTTATTCCATCATATTAACAAAGTTAGAACTAACAATTTGTTCATACAATCACATATCTCATATTGACATAATTTTTCAAATAATTGAATCTTAGATAACAAGGGGGGATTAAAACTACTCTTGACGGACCAGACCATGTCAAAGAACAGGGCTTTCATTCTCATTAAATAAAAGTGATAAGTTAAGTTTCCATGTAAAGAGTTTTAAATCACATAACACATCCTCAATATTAGCACTCTGAGCCAGCACAAAAGTGAGACCCTTGGATAGGATATCGGCATGGTCTACATTTACTAATTTAGAAGAAAAGTTGTAAACCTTGAAATACAATCCTGTATTGTGAATGATTTGAAATGAACTGGAAAGTACCTGAAAATCAACACATGGCACCTCCATTAATCCCCGTGATAACCATTCCTCTTCTTGAGATGAGCTCCCTCCCTCGCATAACGATTGCCACTGGTCTGTCATTGCCATGTCTGCTGTTTCTGTTTCCGAATCCTCTTGGATCTTCTCACCTGAGAGGCCTCTAAAGGGATAGATGACATCACTTCTTGGTGACTATTGTCTATTGGTAGAATTATCCATGTTGTCATGGTGACCTGGAAGATTGGGATATGCCCTCCTATTGGCATATTCCTGCATATCTCTTAATTTTATCCAATTTACAGTGATATATATGTTATTGCAGGAAGAATCTACAGGCTTAATGGCATGATCAAAATTGTTAACATATAACTCGTACAAGTCCGAGGTAATGGAACCATTTAACTGCTCAAGTTTAATTAATAATTGATCAAGCCACTTGTTGTTATGTTTAATGATAACCTTCAATTGGAAACCCACGTGATCAAAAACCTCATGTAGATCCTTGATGAAATCAGAGTCATTGGTAGTGCCATTAGGAAACCACCATAGGTGCAACCTCCTAGGTACCTGTTTAAGATCCAGATTCCGAAGTAAATTGTTATTTTCTAGTTGCAGTTTCTTGAATTGAAACAGAAGTTTCTCAAAGGAGCGTATTTGCTCGGAAAGATACATATTCAAATTAGCTTGGTGAACGTTTTCCAATTTAGACACAAAATTAAACGATTCAACCTCCAGTCATTAACCATATTGTTACTATTCACCGAATTTCTGTTGTTGTTGGTTAAACCATGAGAAACTGTACCTCTAGTAAGTTGTGTAAGGGGTACGCCAAGAGACTTCTGTGAAAAATTCGATCCATTACCTGAAGTAAACTGTGGCACCAGATGTAAAATTAGTAACTGGCTGCCATTCTGGGATGCAAACACAGTAGAAAAAGTCTGTGTATTCAAACCCACTGTAGCCAAATATCAGTAGAGGTAATATCCCCAGGTAAAGACATAACCAACCAGATGAAATCACAAAAGACAAACTAAGGAACAACCCAGGAAATAAAACCAACTCTATCGGCTTGGACTGTCATTCTCCACATGAGAACTTCTTCAGAACAAAGTAAAAATCAAGACATCAGTTTAAATAGATAATGAAGCTAATCACATGATGGTTAACATAATTAGCATCAATAAAACAACATGAATAAAACAATTAAAGCATCCATAAAATGAACACTGAATATAAATAAAAATTGTAAGTGCAAGTATAAATATATATAATCTATGACCACAAAGACTTGTTTAAAAAGCATCCTAATATTTCAGCCTCTACTGTCCAAAAAAAAAAAAAAAACAATCTTTAGAGTCCCATATTTTCTCCACAAAAAACAAATTTTTTTGCAGACAGCATTCAAACATTGGCTTATCACATTTTCATCCAAATTAGTGTATCTGAATTGCACAAAAACATTTCTACTTTTATTAATGCATTGCACTTGCATTCAGTATTTTAACAATAGCAAAATTTCTCACTATTCAGCACATTTCTTAGTCATAAGAAACAAAGGCCAGCACAGCCTCCAAATAAACATCAAAAATCTCTTAGTGTACAAATGTACAATTACTCTAACTTGTAATGGAGGCACAGCATGAGTTTTCAAAACATTAATCTAAACAATAATAACCACACAAAAAGACTTTAAAATTAGTAGAGCCACGGAGTGCCAGTAAGTGATCCAACACCTTTCTTTTCACAGTCACAACTCCCGTTGTGAAGCCAATCGAATGTTAGCAGTAAAAAGTTTAACAAATGCTTGCAATGAAAATTAACAAAGTCCACTGTAATGCACTGTCATCAAACCCGTAATTATTCCCAACAGCTTAATGCCAATAAATACTCCTCATAGGCATTCCGAACAGCACACCAGCTCCGAAAAAAAATCGCTACTTTATTAGCAAAATACTCTAAAGTTGCTGAACGAACCTCTACATATTCATGTCCGAGGTTATACAAACATAACACTTAAAGCGTGTTCATTAAAAACATTAAATAAACATACAAATGAATATACAAATGAGTAACAGCGGACTTATTGTAACAGTTTAACGCTTTCACCCATAGCTTATGGGCTTCTTCAAAACACCATCTTTTAAAACTGTCCGCCTTTTAAAACTTCCAAGGTGCCAAACTAAAATGTAACTTCCAAAGTTTTTTCCAAAATTTTAAAGTGACAGTACTTGATATTATTTACTTTGTACACTAAGTACAATACTTAACTGTTTACAATAATTAACCACCCAATTCATTCTTTTGCACTACTTTGTTAGTACTATAATGCAAGATGACAGATAATTACAATGTATCATAATTTTAAATGACTTAAGCAATATTAATTTCCAAATGCATCAATTAATAACTATATGTAAATACTATGTTACCACAGATTACAATGGTTAAAATAGTCTGACTATTAAATGTCCACATATTATTGTACAAATCTATCCTCATTGTTATTGTATTACTTATTATACCTTCAATGTTTGTATTTCATAATATAAAAAAATATTTAAGTATTAAAATATTAAAATAATAAGATTTTATAATACAAAATATACAATATTATATATAAATTGTTTATAATATATTTGTAAGATATTGGTAAAATCAGCCAGTTTCAGTCCACCAACATGACTGTTGAATAATGTATAAAATATGATTACACAATGTAATTTAAATATGGCACTGCTTAAACCACTACTTTGTCATTTTAAATAAGGTTATATAATGCTGTCACATGGAATATATGTACTACTAAACCCAGATAAATCTGGTTACTTAATAATTAAGGTTCAAGTTGTTTTTAAAGCATAATTAACTACATGTTCACCTCAAGAATAGCCTTCATTGAAATACTGTCATTGAGGCCCGGAGGTGTGGTGGCATCTGTAAATAACTGCCACCGTGCTTCACGATAATTTAATATTTTTCTGTTGTCTCTACCCCTGGGATCATTTCTGACAACATCTAACAAGGCAAATTTGAAATGATGTTTTGGACTATTCTGTTCAATATGTTTGAATAAAGCACTTTTTGGTCCATTTTTCTTATATTATAAATATGTTCATATATACTTTTTTTAGACTTCTTTCTGTTTTTCCCACATAGTAACTTGAACACTCTTGGCAAATAGCAATATAAACCACCATCTTGGTGTTACAATTCCCTTTAATTAGCCAAATGTTTGGTCTGGTTATATTTTTTAATACTATTTCTTTATTATTATTGAAAATATAACAACACTGGCTACATGATCCACATTTGGTAGTATGTTGGTTGGTATCCTTAACTTTTTCATTTCTCTGTGTACTTCCCTTTTCCAAGTATCTTTTAGTGTTGGCTCCCATCTTGTACACAAAATCTGGTTTATAACCAATTAAATTCCTTACTGTCCCATCACTGGATAAAAATGTACCAATCATTTTTTATAATTTGTATAACATCCTCAGTTTTTGGACTGTATAATAAAATTAATGCCCTTTGTTTATTTCCTTCCAAGTGATTTCTTGCCAATACACTTCCATTAATTCCATTAATCTTATTAACTTCATTACCTATCCCTAACAAGGGTTTATATGTTGTACCCCAAAGTCCTATTACATAGGTATCCACTTCATCCAATAATTTCTGGGGATAACCCCTTTCATAGAACAAAGTGAGAATGTGTCCAATTTTCTCCAATAAGGTTTAATATTCAGTAGTCATTCTCATAGCCCTAATGCATTGGCCCTTGTATATATTCTTTTTTAACTTCTTGGGATGACAACTTTCATATGCCAAATAATCGTTGGAAAAAGTCTCTTTTCTGTAAATTTTTTACTGTAAAATCCCTCTTTCAGAATAAACTAAAGTGTCAAGGTATGCCATACCACCTTTGTTATAGGAATACGTGAATTTCAAAAAATCACTACTATTGTTGAGAAACTGAATGAACTCTAATAAACATTCTTTGCTGGAATTCCAAATTATATAAATATCATCCAGAAACCTAACATAATGGACAATGTACTGAAAATGATTGCTTGGAAAAATGACTGTATCTTCCCAGTCTAGCATGACTAGGTTGGCGTATATGGGAGCACAAGCGGCTCCCATAGCCACCCCCGTCGTCTGTCTGAAATGCTCTCCTTCATAATATATGAAATTATTGTCTAAAACAACATCTAACATTTCCAAGAATAAACTTACCTCATCCCATTCAATTCCTGCATACTTTCTGATACTATTGCCAAATGCCTCAAGACCTGTTGTTTTAGGGATACAGGAAAAAAGATCTATGACATCAGTAGTAACGAACATATATCCCTCATTCCATACTTGTGTAGGAAAGTGTCTCAAAAATTCCCAAGAATCTTTAACAAGATGGGTAATATTTTCGTAAATG
Source organism: Protopterus annectens (assembly GCF_019279795.1). Taxonomy (NCBI): domain Eukaryota; kingdom Metazoa; phylum Chordata; order Ceratodontiformes; family Protopteridae; genus Protopterus; species Protopterus annectens. The sequence continues at coordinate 1,039,554,316 of NC_056733.1, forward strand.
TGTTTTAACCTCATCCGAGCAGTTGCGTCTCAATTCAGATAATGGCAGATAATTTTAAAACCTTAAGTCACCTAATCATTACTGATCCTGCAAGACAATACATTTATTTTTTGCCAAAGATACATAAGGATCCTTTACATCCACCAGGTAGACCCATTGTTTTGGGTATAGGATCCCTTACTGAGCCATTATCTGAATTTCTTACCAGATATTTAAAACCTCTACTTTCATGTGTTAGATCCAGGATACAGGATACCACCCAATTTTTAGGCATTATTAATGATATGCAGATAGAAGGGAATTGGTTGTTATGTACATTAGATGTAAGCTCACTATATACCAACATCCCTCATTGGGCTGGTCTTGATGCCATTGAATATTGGCTTCAAAAATCAAACATCTACCAACCTGGTTTCAACACTTTTCTGATTAATCTCACCGAACATGTACTTACAAAGAATGTATTTTTTTATGATAAGGAATGTTTCTTACAGATTAAAGGTACAGCAATGGGGGCATCCTTTGCCCCGATATATGCTGATTTATTCATGGCATACATTGAGGAGATTTTGATCTATGATGACACCCATAATTTGTTTTTGCCTGAGATTGATATCTGGCGGAGATATTTGGATGACTGCTGGATGGTATGGAGATCTGACATTGAATATCTTAATGAATTTATGCGATACTTAAATGATAACAAATGGGGTATACACTTCACTATTACATATGACCTGAACTCCATAACTTTTTTGGATGTTCTGGTCACAAGAAATCAGGACAATACTTTGAATACTGAAGTATATAGGAAATTTCCTCAATATAACACTTTACTCCATGCCTCCAGCTATCATCCAAAACACATAGCCAGGAACATTCCCAAATCACAGTTTATTAGATTGAGACGCAACTGCTCGGATGAGGTCAGTTATAAACAACATTCTCAGGATCTATACAATAGATTTATCAGTAGGGGCTACAACTCAGGATATGTTACTATGGCGAAAAATCATGCTTTGGGCTTACGTAGGCAAGATTTATTGACCTATAAGAAAAAATCTATGCCCAAAAACATATTACGCTTCACTACCACATTTGGCAGAAATACTAATGGCTTTATGAATATTATTAAGGACAATTGGAATATACTGAAGGCGGATGGTAATATTAACAGGTTATTACCCAATGTATGTTCCTTTTCATTCAGAAAAGGAAAGAATTTAGCAGGACATTTCAATCACTATAAACATCATTCTGACTCTATGCTACCTCATTTGTATCAGACCACAATTTTGGGTGATAAACTCATTGGCTGTTTTCCCTGTGGACATTGTGGCAATTGTAAACATATTTTGAAATCCAAGGAATTTAGTAGTAAAAATAGCAGCATAGTATATGATATTCAATTATTTGCCAACTGTAATACTGACTGGGCTATTTACATGGCTTGTTGCAGCTGCCACTCTTTTTATATTGGTCAAACTTCCAGGCCTTTCAGGCTACGTATGTCAGAACATCTGAGTGACATCAAGTGTAAAAGGAACACAAATGCTCTATATAAACATACACTCAAACATCCAACAGCTAAATTTCATTTTATTATCATTGATAAACTCATTGGTGATCGAAGTCAGAAATCTGGTTGGCATGGTAAACTTGATATGAAAGAAAAGAAATGGATAACCAAACTTGGTGCCCTGTTTAATCCGGGGCTTAATGAATATTTATGAAATATATAAAAATATAAAAATTCTTTTCATGTTGAATATTTTCTAATACATCATGAATATTCATGAGTTTAATGACTGTGATGTCTAATGTCAGCCAATCATATGTTTTGTTTTACTATATAATGCTTCTTCTATTTTGTATGCTTTTTTCTACAATACACTGAAGAAGGCCAGGTTAAATCCAGGCCGAAACCGGTCTGTCTGAATTAAGCTTTATGAAGTTTCAGTACTCTTAAGAAGTCAAATAAATTATTTGCTCTCATGGCTCACCAGTTGCTGGCTTAATTTTTTCTTTTGGAACTTGCTGTTTGCCGTGCAACTTCTCACGCGCAGGGGAACTTATTTTCATTACTGCCCTGACCATGCTCCAGTTGTTACAAGCAAAGGATCATGCACTTCATGTCTTTATCTTTCTGGGAATAACTGTAAATTACGAAAAATCAAAACTGACTCCAACTCAGAATTCAGAGTTCATAGGAGCATTCCTAAATACCCAAACTTCTATACCCTCTCTTCTCCATCTATGGTTGCAGAAAATCAAAGTAAAGGTCCAGAAAATCATCAGCAACAGGAAAGTTACCGCTCATTTAGTCTTACAAGCACTAGGTTGAGCGTAACAATAACTCTAGTTCTCTTAGCAGATATCACATGAGAATACTACAACAGCTGCTAGCATCTTAGTGGTCAATGTTACACCAGTCCATGTTGAACTTGATCACCAATCTCTGCAGAAAATATTTAGCTTGGTGGATATACTCCAAAGACATTCTTCTAGGCCACCCCTTTGTCCCACCACAACCCAAAGCCATAGTGACTACAGACACCTCTCAGATGGGGTGGGGGTATTATCTGGAAAAGACTGTCTAAGGCACTTGGTCCCCTGCAGAGGACAACTTGCATATTAATCTCCTGGAGTTGAGGGCAGTGCTTTTAGTGTTGCAAACCTTTCAGACTGTTCTTCCTTCAGGAACAATTGTGATTCAAACAGACAACATGTTAGTGATTTCATACATCACCAAACAGGGAGGAACCAATTCCTACCCCCTATGTCGAGAAGTTCTCAGAGTGTGGCAATGGGTGATCATTTCCAACCACTTTCTGATAGCAATGCACATTCCAAGGAGTTCCAATGTGATAGCAGGTGTATTCTTTTGCCCGAGTGGTCTCTCAGTTTATAAGTGATGGAAAAGATTTTACATTGGTGGGGCCAGCCTTGCTGTGACCCATTTGTCTCTCCCCTAAACAACAAGTGCAGCATCTATTTTGCCCTGATCCCCCCTCTGGGGGAGTCCCTGAGAGATGTTCTTCTCACACTTGGCCCTCCAGACTGCTGTATGCCTTTCCCGCAATTCCTCTAATCCTGAAATTCCTACAGAAAGCACTTAGGCTGAAGAGCAAAGTAATCCTCATTGCACCTTATTGGCCTCAACAGATATGGTTCCCCTTTGTTTGGCCTTATCTGATTCAACAACCTTGGATTCTGGACCCGATTCCAGATCTTCTGTCCCATCCAGAGGGACTACTTCATCCAAACAGTGTGAACCTCAAGCTGACAGCTTGGTTTCTGCAGTTCCACTGATACCCAGGCTTCCTTCACTTTCTTCCCCGGTACGCCATATTCTCTTGGCCTCACATAAACCAGCTACATGCAAACTCTATAGTAGTAAATGGCGAAGATTTACCTTTTGGGCTTCTGACAAGAATGCTGATCCTTTTTCAGCACCCATTGATAAGATCCTAGAATTTTTAGCTTCACTTTTCTAAACAAGTGCAACTCAATTTTCCATCAAACTCCAATTATCAGTTATTTCTAATTTCCATAATGGTTTTGGAGAATCTTCCTTGGCTTTTCATAAACTTTTCAAAGCCTTCTTAAAGGCAATGCTCTTGTTAAAACCACCGTACAAAGATCTTACCCCTCCTTGGGATTTAAACTTATTACTACATGGCATTGGCAATGGTCAACCTTCCTTTGAACTATCACTTAAATGTTATCTAAAGTTTTTGTCCTGGAAGAAGAATTTCAGAAAGACAAGCTTTGTCATGTAGACCCCCTTACCTGATTTTCCACAAAGATAGAGTTTCACTAAGAACCAATCCCTCCTTTTTACCTAAAGCTGTGTCAAAGTCAAATATCAATCAGACTATTCATTTACCAGTATTTTTTCCAAATTTCACTAACAAAGCTGAATACTGTTTACATTTACTAGATGTTCACAGACAATTACTATTCTATCTACACAGAAATAAGAATACATGAAAATTCGATCAATTATTTGTGTCCTTTTCATCTACAAGACTTGACCAGCCAGTAAGCAAAGTAACACTAGCCTGATAGAGTGTATTTCTTTTATCTATAATAATAAGAACATCAGTTTGCTTAGACCTTTAAGGGCGCATTCCACAACAGCTGTTGCTACTTCAGCAGTTTCTCAGTCTAGGGCTTCCATGGGTGATATTTGTGCAGCAGCAACTTGGGCTACTTCCCATACCTTTATTACTCATTATAAATTGGATATGGTCTCCAGGGGAAGAGCATCTTTTGGTTCTGTGGTGCTCAGGAATATCCTTCCTTGAGTCCTCCCAAGGTCCTACGTAGCTGGGGATTCTGCCCATTTGTTGAGGATAAAATAAAAAGTGACATCAGATAAAGAAGTTATGTACTCACCATAAAGTTGCATCTGTGTTGTTCATTTTCATTTATCCTCAAATCCCCTCCCTCCTTCCCCCTGCCTTTTGAAGTTTTTGATGGAACACATAATGACTCTTTTGCCACTAGTGTTACTTGTATATGATTCCAGATATGGACTCTGTGAAGGCTGTTGGGTTTCTATATTCTTTGTTTTTTTCCTGCAAACCCGACCTGAGGTAATTGGGAGAGAAACTTTCTGGGTAAAGGTAAAGCTCAAGAGTTTTTGGCCAGTGCGAGCTGTAGTAAAGGCCGAGTCGGTTCCGATGCTTGGAAACGGACCCATTTGTCAAGGATAAATGAAAATGGACAACACAGATGGAATGTTATGGTGAGTACATAACTTCTTTATTCTGTTTTTGGCTTTCAGAGTATAAGTCGACTCAGTTCTCTGGTCTTTAGTCTTCTGCAGGTTGATCATATGGGCTTTTATCCATATGATATAGATCTGCTGTTGCATGTGCGAGAGAGCACACATACATAGAGAAGGGAGCACAGTCAACCTTTGCAGTGATGCAAGTGGTTACATCACCATTAAGGACAGCATTTAGCCAAAAGAAAGAAAAGTTCTTGACATTGGGCTTCCAGCCATCAACAGAACAAAGCAACCTCATGGCTGCCTGGATAATAGCCCCCCTCGAGCAGAGTGGTGCCTGATCAAGGTGTGACTTGATAGTTGGTAGGCATAGGAGTAAAAAATAAAGAAAATTATAATAATTCAAATGTCATCACTCTGAAGTAATTTCTCACCTGTGAATAGTAGCTGCATATGAAATTTCCTGGGTTTGGGAAAATAGCGTCTGGTGCAGATTATTCTTTCCTGCTTCTTCCAAGGATTTTCCTTCTATGTGTCTTGTTCTGTTTTTCCAGTTTAGTTACTGCTTTGATTTCCTGTTTTGAGAAATCTATAGGTCTGAAGTTTTGGGGCTGCCTGAGATTGTGTTTATCTAAGTGAGGGGCTATGTTCAGTGATCGAATGGACTACACATTGAACAGCTGAACATCGACCATTAATCAGCGAATGTCCATTCAGCAAACGTTCAGTTCATCGAACCTGTGAGACAGGGAAAGTAACTAGATGTCGAACACTTCCCCATCTCACACACGGCAGTGTTTCAAAACCCTTTTCTCCACTGTAGTGTGGTCTTGGAGTCGATATACATAGTAAGGGGGTGTGGTGGATGGTGGGGGCAAAGTTCCCCCACCTGGGTGGGTTTGCACTATCTAACTGTAGTCCCTAAACTTAGAGACCACCTTAGGAGACCTCAGTATAACCTATTCCTCAAACTGTTATAGCCTACCGTAATACAGATAGATACGGGCATCCAGGGGAAATGTAGCAATTGTCTCATATTCACAGAAAACCTTTTATCCTTAAAGAAACTAACACAGTATGCTAGAGATGTAAATACACAATTCCGTTGAAGGCAAAAAAAAAATCGCTCTTCCAAACAAGGTTGTCAAAAACACACACATGCTACATCCACCACATACAGTGTCTACCACACACACACACACACACACACACACACACACACACACACACACACACACACACACACACACACACACACACACACACACACAAGACTTTCTTATCTGAGGCAATCTTCCCAAACCTCACAGACTTCCTAAGCCTACAAACAGCAACACCTACCCTCAGCAATCTCTAAAGCACAAACCAAAAGCAACATCAAACACCACGCATATATGCCTACATCTGGTGGACCCCCAGGAATGAAGCCCCCAAGACAAGCAAACACTTTACCATACATAGTATCCACCATACATGCATAGACCTTCTCATGCTGAGGCACTAAAAAGGAATCTTCCTAAACCTCAAAGACCTTCTAAGCCTACAAACAGCAACACCTGTCTTCAGCAATCTCTAAAGCACACGCCAAAAGCAACATCAAACACCACACATATGCCTACATCCAATGGATCCCCAAAAATGAAGCCCATAAGACAAACAAACACCTTACACAGGACTGTTGTCATAGGACACTCCATTGCATGACACACGGATACCCCATTCAACAGACTGGACAAGGTGAGGATAACAGCTGCTTATCCGGAGCCAGGATCCTCCTTGTTTTGCATACACTCAGGTCAATGCACCACAGGTAGCAGTATGATTTTATTATAGTCCACGTTTATGTAAATGACCTGAACCATACCTCACTGGATATATCATCATAAAGCTGTCTCCTTCAAAATAAAAATCAACATGGAAAACCCAGCAAAACCAGCAACAGTTAGGAACTATTCTAAAGCAAACTACATGCTTTTAAGTGATAGTTTGTCAAAATTGAATGCCCTTACAAACCCCGAGTTCACAGCAACCTATGTGGAATTGTTTACAGAAGTGCTATATAACCATGTAGTTGGCTGCATAGAGGCTGTTGTACCGGGGTCTATGTCATAAAACCAATAATAATAATCAGAATAATAACAATAATCACAAACTTGAAAGTGGTACTTTGGGATCACAGTACAGCGAAGATCGGAATATTTGCCCTTTCCTCACTGTAGTATGATCTCGGAGTAGGAATATATATTTAGTGGGGGGTGTGGGTGGTGCAGCCCCCCACAATACCAATTTTGAGTTTTTGATTATTCGCTCATGTGAGCATTCGAGAGTTTGCGTTTTCGTATTTCTAAAGTAGACCCATCGTACCTACCAAAAGTAAGCCTAAAACAAACTCCGAAAACAAACCACATTGGTAGAATGCTAAGCGTAACAGGTTATATATCAAAAGGAAAATCAGAAAAAGCAACTGTCATAATAAAATGAGCTCACTATTTAAACTAAACTGGAAACTAAAAAGACTAATTAAATGCAACAAGGCCATTTACAAGGCCAATATAGTCACCCAGGCTAAACATAACCACAAGACCTTCTACAGCTATGTCCAAAACCTTAAAGCTAGCACAAAGCACTGTGCAGAACTGGTGGTAAATGGTATCACCTTCACTGAGCAGAGTGCCTTAACAAATCTGTTGGCTGACAAATTCAGCTCTAACTTCATCCCCCACTCTCCCCTTTTCTTCTCCTGTGAAATCACTACTAGCATACACCCCCCCCCCACACACACACACACACACAGCTATTAGCAGGGGAGCAGGTCATAGCAGCACATGCTAAGGTCAAACATATAGCCTCAATGGATCCAGAAAATATCCTGGGTTGCCTCTTAAATAACTTGAAACATGACCTTTCAGTACCAATAGACTTTTCAATTGCAACATCAAAACAGGCTTCGTAGAGCATGAAAGGAGGACTGCAACATTTATCCCTCTTGGCAAGGATAGACCATCAACTGACCCCAGAAACTACAGATTAATTAGTCTGATCTACAGACACTTAACCCATCCCAGTATAGTTTTGTCAAAAGAAGACCATGCCTATGTAACCCAGCTGACTTCTTTGAGAGGGTCACCAAGACAATGGTTGAGGGGAATTGGTGTGTACCACCTATCTAGACCTGGTTAAGGCATTTGATGCAATACCCCACTCAGGTATTGTTTCCAAGCTCACTGAAATAGGCATAAATCCATGCATAAGTTGCTGGATTGCCAGATGGCTCACAGATAGGACCTAAATAGTCAGGACTGGTGACACCCCCTCCAATATATATATATATATATATATATATATATATATATATATATATATATATATATATATATATATACATATAGGTCTACTTTGAGTCACTGAAAACTCATTTCAAATTTCAATTCACCCACAGAAAATCGCTGAAAGCTCAAATCTCTGAAAACTCATTTCACTGAATCACATTTCACTGAATATAAGTACTGTTGGGCAAATAAAACATATGTACCCTTTTCCCCACTGTAGTGTGATCCTGGCGTAAGTATATGTACTTAGAGGGGTGTGCCCACATTGGAGGGTGGGGGGTGTAGCCCCCCCACCTACGTTTGGTTTTATATTGTTAGCTTTCAGTGAAATGACATTCATAAATATAAAAGCTAAGCAGGTGGGGGACTACGCCCTGCCCCAACTATATATACTAACTCCAGGATCGCACTACAGTGGAGAAAAGGGCATATACGTTTTATTTGCCCAACAGTACTTACATTCAGTGAAATGTGATTCGGTAAAATGAGTTTTCAGTGATTTGAGCTTTCAGCGATTTGGTGTGAGTGTTTTGAAATTCAGTGAAATGAGTTTTCAGTGAATCAAAGTAGACACACACACACACACACACACACACACACACACACACACACACATATATATATATATATATATACACCCCAGGAACCCTTCCTGATTGTATCAGTGATCATATGCTTACATATGTCATAAGACAAAAAGTGAATATTCCACATACTCATAAACTAAAAACATCCCGCTCAAAAAAGTGTTTTAACCTTGATAACTTTCTTACAGAATTGCAAGCATGTAACTGGTCACCACTAACTTACCTTGAACTTAATCAAGCAGTAACCTACTTTAATACAAACTTTCTTCAAATCCTTGACCATCATGCCCCTTATCACACTACTAGAATAAGAACCAAACCTGCCCCATGGCTGTCTAAGCAAACAAAAGATAAAATGGTCCTTAGAAATAAAATCTGGACCAAATGGAGAGCCAGTAGATGCCCATCAGATCATCTCCTTTTTAAACAATTAAGGAATGCCACCAAAGAGATACTGTTAAAGATAAAAGGATTATTATCTTCACCTTCAACAAGATAGTCAAAATTCCCTCAAAATTCTGGGCAAACATTAATAAACTTCTTAAACCTGGACATTCACCGACTCCTACTCCTACAGGCTTTCATCCCAACAATGCTACACAGATCCCTGATGCCTTTAACAACTATTTTACAGAAGCCATTAAATCCTAGCTAACTCATTACCTATACCATCTGTAACCTTACCAAAATCTCTTCTCCCTCATATAGTGACTTCCAAATCCAACCCGTTGCCACATCCCTTATTTATAGGCTTCTTAAGAAACTCAAACCATGCACCCCATCTGCTGACCAACTCCCATCTGAATACCTACAAATAGCTGCTAAAGCTATCCAATATCCGTATCTATACTGATAAATAGGACTATCACTGAAGGAACAATCCCCACCTTATGGAAAATATCTCATATAATTCCCCTACATAAAGGAGGCTCATCAAATGAACTCTCAAATTTTCGCCCTATTGCCTTACTTTCCCCATTAGCCAAGATAATGGAAAGATGTATTCACAAACAAATGCTTAGCTACCTTCTACAAAACAAACTTCTAGCTAACTGTCAACATGGATTTAGGCCTTTCCACAGTACTACAACTGCCCTCCTTTCCTTCTGACTCCATAAATAAAAATAGGAACAATAATTCTTTCTCCTCAGCACTTTTCATAGATCTTTCTAAAGCCTTTGATATGGTTAACCACAATATACTTTTGGACAAACTAAACCTTTTTTCTCTCAGCCCACACTCTTTACAGTGGTTTAAGAGCTATCTCCACAACAGGCAACAAGCAGTCCTTTGGGAGAACAACCTATCTTCCCTACTCTCAGTAAATATTGGTGTTCCACAAGGATCTATCCTAGGTCCCCTTCTTTTTCCTTATTTATCAACGACCTATATCTGAATATACCACAAGCCACCTGCATTCAATATGCTGATGACTCAACGCTAATCTGCACTGAAAAAATATTTCCTCCTCCAGTCCCTGACCCAAACAGTCTTCCAAAATGTGGAAAATTGGTTTTGCAACACTGCCTCCTACTTAACCCCAAAAACTAAACTTCTCCTCTTTACTCCTACCCAAAATCTCCCTCCTCTCTTCACTATCTCTACAAATAATGCAACCTGTATTAGACTGCTAGGTGTAACTATTGATAACCATCTCAATTATGATGAACACATTAACACCACTGTTAAAAATGTCAACAAAAATTGGGACACTCTACAGAATTAAACCTTTTCTTACCCCTAAAACTAGAAAGACCATTGCACAGACACACCTGATCTCCGCCCTCTTTTATGCCTCACCCATCTATACCAACTTATCCAAAAGTAACACTACCAAACTCTCCATCTGCTACAATAGTATAGCCAGATTCATTACTGCTACTCTAAGAACTCATCATTGTCTTAATCTCAAACAACTAGATTGGTTAGAGCTAAATAACCAGTTATTCTATCAACAACTACTTATCATTCATAAGACCCTTCACTACCCTGAGGTTACCCCAGCCTTTCAAAATGATTATACCATATAGAAACCTAGCCACACTCCGTTCTGCAAATCGACTACTAGTATCACTACCTAAATCAAATAATAAAGCTGGTGATTCATTACTTGCAAACTCAATAGGAAAATCTGGAATCAACTTCCTCAAGGAATAACTAATCTAACCTCTACCTCTCTTTTCAAAACACAGTAAAGAACATCTCAAAACAAACTGGATATGTCCATGTGCTAATCCTGACTTAAATAATGTCCACACTCTCCCAGCTCTTCCACCCTACCCTCCTGAATTAACTCCTCTATAAACTTTCAGGAGTCTTGAGAGTTATCTAAGAATTGAGCTTTTTACCAGTTACGTTTGTTCTGACTGTATCCTGTGTTACTGTTAAGTCTTTTATATAGTCTAATATAGTTGTATATAGTATAAGTTTATTTCCTATTATGAGTATCTGTTTTGTATTTGAAAAATTTTTTTCTTTTTCTACCTTATATTTTGACTAATATTATGCCTAACGTGATAAATTGTTGTGTATTTACCTGTAATGGAGCTTTTCTCCCCGGGCCTCTACTGAAAACGGATATTGTGTCCAGTTGGAAATAAATAAAAATAAATATATATATATATATATATATATATATATATATATATATATATATATATATATATATATATATGTATATATGTGTGTGTGTGTGTGTGTGTGTGTATTATTACTCTATAATGCCTGGGCGATTGGCCAGGATGTGAAGAGTCTGTGATGATTTTCTCTGCCCTTTTCCTGACTCTAGGTCCTGTAAGGAGGCAAACTAGCACCGATGATATTTTCGATGTGACCTATTTTTGTCATGATTAGACAGAGATCCAAACCACACTATTATGGATGAGCTGAGAACAGATTCAGTGACTGCTGCATAGAAATGAATCAACAGTTCCTGTGGGAGGTTGATATTCGTCATCTGTCACAGAAAGTACATTCACTGTTGTGCCTTTTTTATAGTGGACCCTACATTGGTCTCCCACATTAAGTCCCAGGAGATTATAGATTCTAAAATCCTGAAGGATTCCACAATTGACACAGCAGTATTAAATATAAAGGGGGGTAATATTGTAGTACCACTCCTAAAGTCCACTGTCATCTCCACAGTTTTAAGAGTGTCAGCTCCAGCTTCTTCTGACTATACTGAAGGGCAAGCTCAACCTCCCGTCTGTAGGCAGACTAATCACCATTCCTGATGAGGATAACGATAGTTGTATCGTCCGCATATTTAGTAAGTTTGGCAGGGGGTCCTTAGAGGTGTAGTCATTAGTGTAGAGGGAAAATAGCAATGGGGAGAGCACACATCCCTGGGGGGCACCTGTATTGATCGTGCGATAGCTAGATGTAAATTTCCCCAGTTTCACCTACTGTTTCCTACTGTTTAGAAAATTGGTGATCCATTGACAGGTGGAAACAGGAACAGGAAGCTGGGAAATTTCATGTGAAGAAGTTTTGGAATTATTGTATCAAAAGTAGAGCTGAAGTCCACAAAGAGAATCCTTACATATGTCCCTGGGTTGTCAATATGTTGCAAGATATAGTCATCATCTTCTTTCGGCTTTTCCCATTAGGAGTCACCACAGCGGATCGCCTGTTTCCATTTCTTCCTGTCCTCTGCATCTTGCTCTGTCACACCAACCACCTGCATGTCCTCTCTCACCACAACCATAAACCTTATCTTAGGCCTTCCTCTTTTCCTGTTACCTGGTAGCTTCATCCTTAGCATATTTTCCCAATATACTCAGCATCCCTCCTCAGCACATGCCCAAACCAATGTAATCTTGCCTCTCTGGCTTTGTCTCCAAACCTTCCAACCTGGGCTGACCCTCTAATATACTTATTCCTAATCCTGTCCACCCTTGTCACACCCAGTGCAAATCTTAACATCTTTAACTCTGCCACATCCAGCTCAAACACCTGCCTTTTTGTCAATGCCACTGTCTCCAACCCATATAACATAGCTGGTCTCACTACCCTCTTGTAGACCTTCCCTTTCACTCTTACAGGTACTCGTCTGTCACAAATCACTCCTGACACTCTTCTCCACTCCATCCTGCCTGTACTCTCTTCTTCACCTCTCTTCCACACTCACCATTACTCTGATCTATTGACCCCATGTATTTAAACTCATCCACCTTCACCACCTCTACTCCTTGCATCCTCACCATTCCTCTATCCTCCCTCTCATTCACACACATATATTCTGTCTTAGTCCTGCTGACCTTCATTCCTCTTCTCTCTAGAGCATATCTCCATATCAACAGGGTCTCCTCCACCTGTTCCCTACTCTCACTACAGATCACAATGTCATCTGCAAACATCATAGTCCATGGGGACTCCTGTTTGATCTTGTCTGTCAACCTGTCCATCACCATTGCAAATAAGAAAGGGCTCAGAACTTATCCTTGATGTAACCCCACCTCAACCTTAAACGCATCCATCACTCCCACCGCAGACCTCACCACTGTCACACTACCCTCGTACATATCCTGTACCACTCTTGCATACTTCTCTGACACTCCTGACTTCCTCATACAATACCACAACTCCTCTCTAGGCACCCTGTCATATGCTTTCTCTAAGTCTACAAACATTCCCTGTACTTCTCCATCAACACTCTCAGAGCAAACATCGCATCTGTAGGGCTCTTTCCTGGCATGAAACCATACTGCTGTTCACTAATCATCACATCCCTTCTTAACCTAGCTTCCACTACTCTTTCCCATAACTTCATGCTGTGACTGATTAATTTAATCCCTCTGTTGTTACTACAGCTCTGCACATCACCCTTATTCTTAAAAATCGGTACCAAAACACTTTTTCTCCATTCCTCAGGCATCCTCTCACTTTCTAAGATTTCATTAAACAATTTGGTAAAAAACTCCACTGCCATTTCACCTAAACACCTCCATGCTTCCACAGGTATGTCATCT